>NC_084624.1:42437427-42467427 GCF_033978795.1 Nerophis ophidion
ATTATGAAAGACCCTAGGGCGGGGGTTTAACCACATCTGCGGTCCTCTCCAAAGTTACTCATAGTCATTCATATTGACATCCCACTGGGTTGTGAGTTTTTCCTTGCCCTTATGCGGGCTCTGAACCAAAGATGTTGTTGTGGTTTGTGCATATATAAATAAACATTGATTGATTGATTGATGGGCTTCACGGTGGCAGAGGGGTTAGTGCATCTGCCTCACAATACGAAGGTCCTGCAGTCCTGACTTCAAATCCAGGCTCGGGATCTTTCTGTGTGGAGTTTGCATGTTCTCCCCGTGAATGCGTGGGTTCCCTCCGGGTACTCCGGCTTCCTCCCACTTCCAAAGACATGCACCTGGGGATAGGTTGATTGGCAACACTAAATTGGCCCTAGTGTGTGGATGTGAGTGTGAATGTTGTCTGTCTATCTGTGTTGGCCCTGCGATGAGGTGGCGACTTGTCCAGGGTGTACCCTGCCTTCCGCCCAACTGTAGCTGAGATAGGCGCCAGCGACCCCAAAAAGGGAATAAGCGGTAGAAAATGGATGGATGGATGATTGATTGATTGAAGACATGACAACAATAGGGACCGCGTGGCGCAGTGGAAGAGTGGCCGTGCGCAACCCGAGGGTCCCTGGTTCAAATCCCACCTAGTACCAACCTCGTCACGTCCGTTGTGTCCTGAGCAAGACACTTCACCCTTGCTCCTGATGGGTGCTGGTTGGCGCCTTGCATGGCAGCTCCCTCCATCAGTGTGTGAATGTGTGTGTGAATGGGTAAATGTGGAAGTAGTGTCAAAGCGCTTTGAGTACCTTGAAGGTAGAAAAGCGCTATACAAGTACAACCCATTTATCATTATTTATTTAACAAATAAATTGTTTTACTGTTTTCTTATTATTAGATGAATGAGATCCAAATGCTGTTTACGTATTTTGTTCATTTTAAGCATACGCGGCACATTAATTTATGAAATGCATCACAGTTCGCTTTTTTTTACTTCATCACTTATTTCTACTCACTGTAGACTTAACAAGAGCCAACAAACATAATAAAACACCCCTTACTGTACAATGTCTGCTGTCATTAGGATGCAGACTGCTCGGATGTTAATATATTCCCATTTAGCTGATGAATGACTCGTAATCCTCACAAAGAAGAGAGGGGACGAACCATGTGTCATTTTGTGTCCTCCTCGCCATTTTCGGGTTTAAATTAGCTCTCATAGTCTACCAACTTGTCGGAACGCATCCTCGTCCAATTATCCAGGTGAGATGAATGATTTGTGATCTACGATAAAGTTCGACGAGCAAGGAAACGAGGAAGCAGCTGATCAACTGATCATGCCAACATTGGCACACAAGCTTGTGGTCACTCACCTGACTCTCGCCAGATCCTTGTAGTTCGCTGAGCTCCACACAAGGATTTGGGCTGGAGGGCATTGCAAACTCCTTCAAGATAGCTAAAAATAATGAACCAATCAGGTTCGCCGGGCGAGATTTCATAGACGTGACGTAGCGCCGAAGCGACTATTTGATTCAAACAACAATGGCGCACGCAGCGAGGAGTTTGTGTGCTGACATTGATTCTGCCATTGCAACTGTTTTGCGGCATTGATCGTCTGCTGACATTGCTGTGTTGTTTCAGTGAAAGTTCTCTAACTTTTCTCTCTGTCGGTATCCAATATATCGGCTGTTTTGTTTTGGATTTCCCAGCTTCGCTCTCATCAGTGTCACGGGTTGATTTCAATGTGAGTGGTTGATGTAGCACGTCATTCAAGATGACGGACAAGTGGTGTATCCAATCACACACAATGACTTTTGTTTTACAAGGCCCCGCCTTCTGAAATACATCTCCTATTGAGAAGTCCCAGATCCTTGTGTGGAGCTCAGCAAACTACAAGGATCTGGAGAGAGTCAGGTTTGTGGTATTGGCTCCGCATTAAATAGTTGTTCTGCGATAGCGCTTACAATAACAATATTACTAATAGTTAGTTAATATTCAAGTCACAAAATGTAAATTGATTATTGTTGGTGCTTTTTGGACAGGGGCAGCATGGTGGAACAGGGGTTAGAGCATGTGCCTCACAATACGAAGGTCCTGAGTAGTCCTGAGTTCAATCCCGGGCTTGGGATCTTTCTGTGTGGAGTTTGCATGTTCTCCCCTTAACTGCGTGGGTTCCCTCCGGGTACTCCGGCTTCCTCCCACCTACATAAAAATGCACCAGGGCAGCACTAAATTGGCCCTAGTGTGTAAATGTGAGCTGCAATGAGGAGACGACTTGTCCAGGGTGTATCCCGCCTTCCGCCCGATTGTAGCTGAGATAGGCACCAGCGCCCCCCGCGATCCCAAAGGGAATAAGCGGTAGGAAATGGATGGATGGATGGATGGTATGAATGTTAGTGTGAATGTTGTCTGTTTTTCTGTGTTGGCCCTGTGATGAGGTGGCGACTTGTCCAGGGTGTACCCTGCTTTCCGCCCGAATGCTGCTGAGATAGGCTCCAGCTCCCCCTGCCCCCCCAAAAGGGACAAACGGTAGAAAATGGATGGATGGATGGTGCTTTTTGGATGGTTTTTGGGGGGGTTTTATGGGCGAAACAGAGGACCTGCCATATGCTCCGCTGTAAGCAGACTTTTATTTACAGGTTAGAATACGTTTAAAAAACATACCTCGGTCATCATGTCTTTCATAATGATTGTGAATTAGTGGTGTAACGGTACACAAAAATTTCGGTTCGGTACGTACCTCGGTTCAGAGGTCACGGTTCGGTTCATTTTCAGTACAGTAAGAAAACAACAAAATATACATTTTTTTGTTTATTTTTTTACCAACTTTGCAAAAACTTCCACCAAAAATATTTTTCTTAGTGGAAGATTTGATGTGAAGTAGTCGGAACCTTGCATAGGTCAATAATTCATAATAACATTGATTTTGATTCAATACTTAGTTTTGAGCAATGACAGTTTGAAAGAAAAAAAACAGCTTTGTTTTATTAGTCAATGTTGCAACTTTTTCTACATTACATTTAGCCTTTTATCTTTTTTTATTTCACTTTTGTTTATTTTAATAGTATTTTTAGAATGTGCAGTGGCCTTTAAAACATTAGCTGTGGGCCGCAAATGGCTTCCGGGGCACACTTTTGACACCCCTGCTATAGATAATAAAAAATAAAATCTGATAAATCTATGGGTAAAAAGCAGAGCCTGGCGACACATGCGTGTTTATCATAGCTCTCTCGCTCTCTCTGTCTCTGCCCCTCCCTCACGAGTGTTGCTGCGTGCACAATTTGTTTTGTTTTTAACCCCTTCTTAACCCTGAACTTACATTGAAAATACATGCAACCCTAACTTAAAATGCCGGACATTTGAGGCATTTAAGAAATTCCACCCGGACAGCCCTGCCACAAAGGACATATCCGGTGAAAAGAGGAGGTATGGTCAGTCTATCGTAGCCCGGTCGCTGCTAGCATGCCGTGTGTTGTGCCTCGGTGTGCATTGTTTACACAACGTGCGGTACGCTACTTAATATGTCCGTGTGGAAAGTCGTTCGGCACACTCCGGAACTGAACCGAAACCCCCGTATCGAAACGATTCAATACAAATACACGTACCGTTACACCCCTATTGTGAACCATAGGCAAAATTTAAAAAAAATTCCCCTTTAAGGCTCTTGTTTGACTTTGTTTGGAATATTATTGTATGCTACAACTTTATTTGGCTCTATCGCTGGCATTTTTAAGCCATACCTAATAAACAAAAACAAAGTCAAAACATGTTTTAATCATACTAGACCTAAGACTGGGTGAAAATATTTTTGCATGAAACAGAGGTATGCTGTATCGAACTTAGTGTATGTTTGTCCGAATTATTATTCATTTCAAGATGTTCTTAAATGATAAGCCCAGAGTTGTGTAGTAGCAACAAGCTGAAGGTATATTTGCTTTTGTTTATGCAATGATGGACAATGTTTGTTAATAAATTGTGCTTGCGTCCTGTTAAAGAAAGTTAACTAGTATCATGTTTGTTATCGCATCTGTCCTGGGGATCAACACCAACGTCAAAGTGACCTAGTGAACTCCAGAGAAGAGACGCAACACACTTAAGTTCATTTTTCCACTGCACAGTCTGGAGCTGGTTTAGTTGGAATGCATGAGCTCATAACTCCACGGGGGTCTCAAGGTCTGGGATGTCCTCCGTGTGACAGACAGACCCCGACAACTTTGTCCCGTAACAAATGACGACAAAGCTCTAGTAAATCAACCAGTGAAAACTGGCATGAAGACAGATTCTTGGTTGTCTTGTCATCTGCTGCCAGTCCAAACTGGTGATTTATGGGTGCCTGTAAACAAAGTTGATGATTCCCTTTTCAATTGGCAACAATTCCAAGGCTTTTTCAGTGTTGTTTGTGGGTAGAAGTTGTTATTGTTGTCTGTATCAAACACAATGAAGAGAATCAAGTTTGTTGCTTTGTTTTTAGAATTAGCATTCTGATTCCCGCAGTTCAGCATTTGGATTTCGAACATTTATCAGCCAGTTTCTGACACGTAAAGTTGCCGTAACAGTGACCATCCCAAAATAGTCTGCAAGTGAGGAATTCCCCCTCCTGATCTTAGGCGTGGTTCTGGTGTTTTAGGGTGATCATAATGGACTGAGAGTGAACTGTGACTTTGTGCAGCAAGTGGAGGGTTGTGTGTGCTGTGGCCAGGTGGCAAAGCAAGATGGGGGGATGGGCGTTTAAAAGGTTTGGAGACCACCAAATGACTAACTTTTCCCCCCACCCCCAGTCAATACAAAGCAGGAACAATTCTACCTTACATTTTGTCCTTAATACATCTATACACTGCAGTAATGCAATACTGATTGATTGTCCGAGCTTTTGTAACCTTAACATATGATATGTTGAGATAATGTAAGATTAGGATAGGATAGCAAGAAATAAGGTAAAAAAAAACACATTAAAAACAAGAAGGAAACATTAAAGAACACAAAAGACATACACTATATTTTAAATAGTACAAAACTGATGCAATCAGATGTTACTCCAGTGGACCGATACTACAAGCAGCTACAAAAGCAAAACAAAGAAATTTAAAAAAAAAGAAACAAACAATACATATTGCTCGCATTAGATTGCACCATGCATAGACAAACAACAAAACAAAAACAGAATTTCAACACCCACTTATACTGTGGTGGCCTCTGTGGTGCTCTAAGGCGCTGTATACACTAAGCTGCATAGGTTATCCAGGGTAAATCACACCTAACCTTATTTGTGTCCACACACAACAATGTCACCGTTTAAGACCCCTCTGTCCGCCGGCGCCATGCGACTTAGTACACAAGCGCGAAAAAAACAACAAAGGAAAAAAAACACCTGAGTGTCCATCTGCTCCAATTGATGGATGATCCATCAAACATCAAACAGTTTTCTCCTTTGCTGTATACTTTTAGAGTGAAACAAATGCATCTGTCTCTGTATCGGACTGCCGATATTATCGGCCGGTAAATGCTTTAAAATGTAATATCGTAAATTATTGGTTTCAAAAGGAAAAATTATGACTTTTTAAACACCGCTGTACGAAATGGTACACGGACGAAGGGAGAAGTACAGAACGCCAATAGATCTTAATGGCACTGTCTGTGTGTGCCGGCCCAACCACATAATATCTACGGCTTTTCACATACACATAAGTGACTGCAAGGCATACTTGGTCAAAAGCCATACAGGTCACACTGAGGGTGGCCGTATAAACAACCTTAACACTGTTACAAATATGCGCCACACTGTGAACCCACACCAAACAACAGGGACAAACACATTTCGGGAGAACATCCGCACCGTAACACAACATAAACACAACAGAAGAAATACCCAGAGTCCCCTGCAGCATTAACTCTTCTGGGACTTTACAATCTACACTCCCCCTACCCCCCACCTCAACCTCCTCATGCTCTCTTCAGGGAGAGCATGTCCCAAATTCCAAGCTGCCGTTTTGAAGCATGTTAAAAACAATAATGCACTTTATGACTTCAATAATAAATATGGCAGTGCCATGTTGGCATTTTTTTCCATAACTTGAGTTGATTTATTTTGGAAAACTTTGTTACATTGTTTAATGTATCTAGGGGGGCATCACAAGAAAATTAGGCATAAAAATGTGTTAATTCCACGACTGTATATATCGGTATCGGTTGATATTGGAACCGGTAATTAAGAGTTGGACAATATCGGATATCGGTAAAAAAGCCACTATCGGACATCTCTAGTAAAAATATTTTGATGCAATTATACAGCAATATTTATAAATATTCACTGTTACAATCGGCCCTTTAAAGTCAGCCATAACTGGGATGTGGCCCTCCAATTAAAACAAATTTGACACCCCTGCAAACACGTCCTGTCCCCCTCAAGTGTCCAGTATTGTCCACACCTATCGCCATTAAAAAACAGCAATGCGCTCTTAAACACACGCCGAGACTCCACAGAAATGAAGCGAAGGAAAATTAAGTTAAACCATGCGCTTGGCTCTGTTTACTCCAAAGGAAATCCCTATCCCAAAGTCCGGATAGTTGTCCTCCGCCATGTTTTGTTTTTTTCAAGATGAACGACGCATCCTTGTTTCCGAAAGTAAGCAGTGTTGCCTACAATGCAGTGATGAATGACGGGTTTTCAATAATTAGAAATTTGGAAGGTATTACTAACCGTCGGGAATTTTTCTGCGGTTTATCATTATATCGTTTTCCGTTACATCTCTAGACACAACAAAGCAACCAAGAGAGCTGAGGTACTTTTACCACATTTAATTTACTGTCCTAGAAGTGTGCTGTGGAGGAAGTTGTACATCAGCAAAGTAAACAGGAAACATGCATGTGGGGGCCTGCAATTGTAACATTACCTTTAGACTTAACGGCATTAAAACTAGCCTTTGTTTGGCAACTGCGTAGTTGAACATTGGAACATTAGTACCACTAGACCTCAACGTGGCCGTGCTCTAAATGTTAGCAGATGTGTTACTTTGAAGCACAACAACAGCAACACAAAAACGGATGTTAACACTTTGCTTAAAAAAATGCAGTCAACGCTTCAGCCCAGCTTAAAGACATAGTTTTTTGAAAGAGTGTATTTGTGTCTCTTTGCTCAGACTTTGTTGAAGGAGGTAGTTAATCATCAATAAAAAGAGGAAGTAGGCGGCAAAGAAAAGGTGTGGAGTTTGACTTAAAGCTTACCATGATGACATTCTGTACATTTGAACTACATATGTGGAGTTTGCCAGTAACCATAACAAGAAAACATTGAAAGTCCTTATGTCCCAATGACGGTTATGGCAAGTGAGGTTGCATTCACAAACGTCCGGTACAAACACTATTACTTGTCAATCTTATCATTGAAATTGAAGAAATTTAGGTCCATCCGGGCCTTGATGTAATCAAGCCAAGCGAGTAGTGGCTGCATTGAACAGGCATGTTTTCTCTCTGGCATGAAATACATTTGTTTGTCATTGGTATAACAGTGAAAATAAACTGTCATGCTTTCTTGAGATAGAGCCCAGGGGAAGTAAATAGATAGAAAACAGCAATGGTCTTAAAACTGAGCCCTTGGCATGGGCCACATGACAAGGGAGCAACAGACGATTCAGAACCAGCAACATTTACAGAGGTTTTATTTGTTAGATATGACTTTGACCAACTTAAAGCAATAGCACAGATGCCCACTTGATGCTGCAGGCGACTAATAAAAATATTATGTTCCACTGTAGGGCTGGGCGATATGGCCTTTTATTAATATCTCAATATTTTTACGCTGCACGATATATATCTCGATATTTTGCCTTAGCCTTGAATGAACACTTAATGCATATAATCACAGCAGTATGATGATTCTTTGTGTCTACATTAAAACATTGTTGTTCATACTTTATTAATATATGCTCATGTTTAACTTTCATGCAGTGAGGGAAATCACAACTAAATTAATTTACCAAAAGTGTATTTATTAAACAGTTGTTAAGCAGTAGCACAAACATTCATGTCATTTCCAAAACAGAAAGTGCAAGATTGTCAGAGACATTTTAAAACAAGCTATGAGTGCACTTTTGTGCATGATGTCACCAAGATGACTTATCAAAACAACACTAAATTAAAGTGTACTCTTTGTACAGAACGCCACTGCAATAGTATTTGTTCCCACAACCGCACCTTAAGTTGGAGTCTTTAATCTCGTTATATGCAAATATAATGACAATAAAGTCTATTCTAAAAACAAATGAAATGCACTTTAGTGTATGATGTCACACAAGATGTTTCAATAACTGTCAAATAAAAATGAGCTGCATAATAAGAAATCAAATAGTGTATGTCCTTCACTATGTGGTAGGTTCCAGCGGACATTATCTCCTTCAGTCGTTGATTTTTTTTTTCATACGGTGTTGATCTGGAAATAGTTTCTTCGGCATTTTGTTGGCTTGGCACCGGCCAGAGATGTTGACATGCAGAGTTTCAAGCACTCATTCTCTTGCGGGTGGGTGCTGGAGCCTATCCCAGCTGCTTTTGGGCGGAAGGCGGTATACACCCTACGTTCTGTGTTAAATTGAGGGTTGCAGTAGTCCTTATGATTACATTGTGTTTGTATGTATGAGTGTACACGTGTACGCTGTTTGAATGTTAATAATACAACTGTGATATGTAAGACATTTCGTGGTGCTCCTGAATTTTTTTAATTTAGTTTTACCCGTGCCCATTTACAATAATTATTAAATAGTTGCGATCAAGAGTCTGCTTCCAGTTAGCAAGGAAACGAGGGAACACCTTGCCAGTCAATCATGTCAAAAGTGTACACGGGCTTGTGATCACGGCGCCGCTGTAAATAGTTTTTCTGTGATAGAGCTTATAATAACAATATCATTAATAATTGGTCGATATTTAAATCACAAAAAGTAAATAGAGTATTGTTGGCAGTTTCTGAATGGTTATTTATTGGATTTTCTGGGCAAAACAAGAGCTCCCATTGGCTTTGCTGTAAGCAGACTTTTGTTCAAGTTTATTTATATTTAAAATGCATTCAAAAAATCTGTTTGTCTTCTTGTGTTTCATAAAGATTGTGAACGATAGGCAAAGTAAAAAAAAAAGAGTGCAGCTACCCTTTAAATTTTAATAATGTATGACCGTTTAACTACTTGGTATTGAATCGCTAACTAAATTTGTAGTATCACCCAAAACTTATGTAAAGTATCTATCTAAACAACAAAAGAATATGTGCTTCTTACATTTTAACTGTAGTATCTATAGAACATGTTAAAACTGAAAGAACACAGATATTAACAGTGAAAGAACAGGTAAATTAATAATCCATCCTTTTTCTACTGCTTGTCCCTCATATTTTTGACAAAATAATAGAATGTGAAATGACACAATATGTTATTGCATATGTCAGCAGACAAATTAGGAGCCTTTGTTTTCTTACTGACTACTAAAAGAGAAGTTGTCTAATACAGTGGTTCTCAAATGGGGGTAGGCGTACCCCTCGGGGTACTTGAAGGTATGCCAAGGGATACGTGGGATTTAAAAAAAAAATTCTAATAATATAAACAATTCAAAAATCCTTTATGAACATATTTGTTGAATAATACTTCAACAAAATATGAATGTAAGTTCATAAACTTTGAAAAAAAATACAACAATGCAATATTCAGTGTTGACAGCTAGATTTTTTTCTGGACATGTTCCATAGATATTAATGTTAAAGATTTCTTTTTTGTGAAGAAATGTTTAGAATTAAGTCCATGAATCCAGAATGATCTCTATTACATTCCCCAAAGAGGGCACCTTAAGTTGATGATTGCTTCTATGTGTAGAAATCTTTATTTATAATTGAATCAGTTGTTTATTTATCAACAAGTTTTTAGTTATTTTTCTATCTTTTTTTCCAAATAGTTCAAGAAACAAATAAGCAATATTTTGCACTGTTATACAATTTAATAAATCAAAATCTGGTGACATAGTGCTGTATTTTACTTTATCTCTTTTTTTCAACCAAAAATGCTTTGCTCTGATTAGGGGGTACTTGAATTAAAAAAATGTTCTCAGGGGGTACATCACTGAAAAAAGGTTGAGGAGCACAGGTCTAATATGTTCACTCTGTTATTTTATGCCACAATTATTTGTTGAATGCAATAAGAAAACACATGTTCAATGTAGCATAATATTTTTTTTGTTAAAAAAAAAGCCAAAAATGCCATTTTTTGTTGTCCCCTTTATTTTGAAAAGGATCAATATACATTTTGGTATTGAGACAACACTAAAAGAAACAGAATAATGTTTCACTTAATGCAAATTAGATTTATGTCATTACATCCCCTGTTTTTTTTTGTGTTTTTAAAAAACAATACGTCCATGAAGTGGTATCTTTCCTTTCCGGTTGCAGATCCAATAGTCAGGTGGTTCCTCAGCACAAGCTGCTTCCCAGAGGAATGTTGCAACTGAGTGGGCGGAGCCTAGATACAGAGAGATGGTAGTCAGAAAATAGTGTCTGCCAGCGGCGATGTCCTCTGTGTGAACCACATTGACTTGGTTCTGGTGGTCTCTAAATTCATGCTTCACAATTCAAATATCTCTGACTCGTCTAGTAGAATAGTACAAGACGTGTTATGTCGAATACTCCCTTAACATTTCCGCCACTTCCACATTAAAAGCATCATCACGTATTGAGTCATGTGGTGTGTGCTGACCACGCCTCCTCTGGTGTGACCATACAAAGTCATGATGGAGCGCGTTTACATCTTCTCTAAATATTAGCTTGTCCACTAGGTCCGTGATCAGCCGTCAGCTGCTCAACGAGAACAAAAACAAGCAGGACAAAACACTGATGCTGATTTTCACATCTTTGATTTGTGAATGAGCTGTTGTGTTCAGAAAACTACTTCCTGTGTACATGACAACCAGGGAGAGACGATGAGTGCTTGTTAAAAATAGAACAATTGTGTGAATACTGAGAATTAAAGATGTTATTCTGCCACAAGAGCTTATTGGACAACTTTTGTAGCAGTAATGTAACAATATAAAAATGTTGTATGTTCAGTGTGCTGAAAGGTTTTAATAGGGAAAGGAAAAGACAAAAATATCTCTTGTACTCAGTGATGGGACCCCATCAAGTCATAAAAATGGGGTCCCACCTTTTGTAAACTTTGTTTTATCATTTTTAATCATATTTATTTTTATATTGGTTTTATATTTATTAATCATATTTATTTTTATATTGGTTTTATATTTATTTGTTTTTTTTAGTCAGTCATTGGTGGAACTAAGGATAATATTTGAATATTGTTTTTGATATTTTTGTGCAGCACTTTGGAAACATTTTTGTTGTTTAAATGTGCCGTTTAAATAAAGTGGATTGGATTGATTGTAACCGTTTTGAAAACAATTAAGTTTATGCATTATATCTCACATTCTATATTGTGTTTTGTAAAAAGGTTGTCATAAAGGTTACTTGATTCATTAAAAAAAAATAATACAAAAGAAAACAAATACAGCATTTGTGATCGATAAAACTTTCAGCGAATCAAAATTTAAGAAACTGTACCGGAAAGTGCATTACTTTGGAGTTTACTAATAATAAACAATAAATAATTAAACCCGGCCAAAATACCGTATTTTCCGGCCCATATGGCGCACCGGATTAAAAGGCGCACTGCCAGTGAACAGTATCATTTTTTATCTTTTTTCATATATTAGGCACACCGGATTATAGGGCGCATTAAAGGAGTCATCCATCCATCCATTTACTACTGCTTATTCCCTTTGGGGTAGCGGGGGGCGCTGGTGCCTATCTCAGCTACAATCGGGCGTCATATTATTATTATTTTTTTTCTAAATGTAAAACAAATGCAGCTGAGATAGGCTCCAGCTACCCCAAAAGGGACAAGCGGTAGAAAAATGGATGGATGGATAAAGGTAAAAACACTCCATTGTGGTCTACATAACATATAATGGTAGATCATCTTCAAGACGCTTTCTGACAGTCGCTTCAAGATGTGCCGTTTTGTGGCCGGTCTTATTTACGTGGCTAACCTTCAGCAGCATCTTTTCTCTGACATCTTTGTTATAGCGGTGTAGCGTGCAAGGACGGGAGTGGAAGAAGTGTCAAAAGATGGAGCTGACTGTTTTAATGGCATTCAGACTTTACTTAAATCGATAACGTAGCAGCATCTCCTCATCCGGAAACAACCCCACCGTAAATGTGTCCCGTGAAAAAACTGGAACTCAAATAACTAAAGTTCCTTGGGTAAAAACTGTAAACTCATTAATCCGGTATGTTTTAGCGCTTTCACGCCAAGTTTACTGACGGATATAAGTGAGAGCTTTACACTACTTTATATTAGAAATGGCACTAAAACTTTTAATATTAAAACATGGTGATAGAGTTTTGAGCGCTGTGTGTAATGTTCTATATTTTCAATGGAACATTTAAATGTTGGTGTTGTTTACTTGAGACTTATCTCTTATGTTTGACTGCCATCTACTGGTCACATTTATAATTACACCCTGTACCAAATGAAATAGTGTAGCGTCCTGGAAGAATTTGTACTGCAGGGAATTCTGGTTATTTATTCTGTTGTGTTTTTGTCGTGTTGCGGTGCAAATATTCTCCTGATATTTGTTTGTCATGGTTTTTTAGTACAGTTTCACAATATGGCACATTTTTATGACAGTGTTGGCGTTGTGTATACGGCCACCCTTAGTGTGTGTGTATGGCTATTGAGTAAGAAAGCCCTTCATTCATTTGTACATGGGGTTCGCAAAATCCATATGATCATTATTCAGGGTGACAGCATTTCTTTACTTCTTTATCTTTAGACAATTCTCACTCCTTACAACGCTTCAAAAAGCATTGAAGTGGGTAAACTCAACCTTACTGTCCGGGAAATACAGTAAACAAATTTGGAAAGTGACAATCGGTTAAAAAAAAAAAAAAGAAATGTCCGCGTTCTGGACTTCCGGAATTTCCCGTCCTTACTGATTCCAATGCGTAAAAAGACACAAAATGTGCATTAACGCCAACAATGCTACTCGTGTTAGCATTGAATCTAACTATTTTATATTATTACTTTGAACTGTTATATATTTTAATTTTTTTATCCTGTGAAGCGTCTTTGAGTAGTCATCAAAACACGATACCAAATAAAATGTAGTATTATCATTATTGTTATTATTATTATTATTATCAAGGAAGCGCTACCTTGCTTTTCCATGAAATGAGCAGTATGACCGGCCCGTGAGTTCATTAAAGTGCTTTTATCAATCACGGTTTCATGATCATTTTCATTTGAAAAGGGAATACTAACTGTGGCGACTTTTACTGCGGTTTATCATTAATATAAAAAAAGACATATCGACATCGTAGCCTATATCGTAGCTTCGTTGTCATCAGCTCTGACCGTATAAAGACCTAATAACCACCTCCAACAGTCAAATCAAACGCTCCGTCTTCATCTCACCTCTTTATCCCGCCGAGACCTGGTTAGATTGACATGTTGTAGAAAAAGACCGCGAAGGGCTAACCGTTTTCTGTCGTGACCTGTGTCTGCCGTTGACTGATTGTAGTGTTCAAGAAGAGTGCCACCATGCTGATCCTCAGGAATGTCTGGGGAGGAGCTTGGCCATGTCGGAAATTGCTGTTTGTTTGCTGTTCATTAAGTGCTGAATGTCCCGTTTGTCTTACGACTAGTTATGTCCCACTGGCTTGGTTTACTTTAAAGGGCCAAGGCCGTAAATCAACATGACAAGAACCCATAGAGTGCAGACCAAGGCTTCAATATGTGGAATCAATGAAAAACTACCATCCAGCATCCAAATAGTTAAAGGATGTCATCCAGAACTTCAAACTGTGTTTGATGTTACTGTGGCCAAAATATTAAATATACTTGTTTAAATAAAAACCTATGCCTTCTTAATAATGAACACTCTGGCCGACTACCCTATTGTATTTTACTGTTTGCCATTATGGTAGTACTTGGAGAGCCAAGTTTTTTCTGAGTTGGTCCATCCATCCATCCATTTCCTGCCCCTTATTCCCTTTGGGGTGGCAGGGGGCGCTGGTGCCTATCTCAGCTACAATCGGGCGGAAGGCGGGGTACGCCCTGGACAAGTCACTACCTCATCGCAGGGCCATTTCTGAGACGGTACTTGTTAAAAAAAGTTTGAGAACTACTGTTATGCTGTGGGCCGTGCCCGCATGAATGCGGATGTTTTTTAAAATGCACATTTCCCACACCCTGGTGTCCTGTAAATCCTCATTCAACACAAATGTAGTCCACCAATATATAAGATTTGTATTGTTTTTAAAATCAGCGCACACTTACAGAGGCCAGGAAACTACATGAATATTTTGTTTAAATGCTCGTGTGTGTTTATAAGGTGCATGCACACCCGAAACTGCTAAAGCCAGAGTTTTATCATCTGGTTGAAAAATCTCTGGCCAGAGTTTTCAAAAGTTCAGGTTTTAAAGACAAAAACCTGAGGCCAAAACGCATAAAAAACACATGCCCTTTTTAAAATATCAGTTTTAATGTGGTTGATATGGCCTTAAAACAATAAAACCATCAGTCTTGAATGACTTGCTCTTCTCGTAGTAGAAGAGTCATGACTGTATTTATTAGTCTCCTCAGTGATATTTACAATATTCTTATTCGACAGACTCAGTGAAGCTTGTCATGTCACAGAAGGTGGTTGTTTACAGCCGCAAACTGGCAACAGGGGCTGTGTGTATACATGAGGTGTGAATTCAACATCTGGCAGGACTTTCCACAGCATTCTGTTTCCTATTTTAGTTCACAGCGGTTAGTATAGCGCTGCTCTGTGGATGCGGTGGTGAGTTTTTTGAGACTAGTTAGGAAGTCACTGGAACAGAGGTTCTGACCATATAAGGGCACACACTCATAATTGTGGTCATTTTCTTGCTTGTAATGTTCGCTAGTGCAAGGATGGAGGGACAAACCATCCTCCTGAAGTATTGTTGGCGCTGATCACCGAGCTGGGGGCTTCTGCATCCATATTCCTCTCCTTCTAATAGAGAACACTGTAAAATGAGATAAGACTTAGCATCACATACTCCATAAAAACAAAGAAGGGCAGGATATGCGTTATTACGTGACAATATTTAGCACACACTGCAATAAGTCAGTGTTCAAAAACAAAAAAATAAAATACATACGTTTGGGGCATTTTATTTGAACTAAACAAAATCTACTAATAGAACAAGAAAATTTGGCTTGTCAAGACTTTCCAAAACAAGTAAAATTAGCTAACCTCACTGAACCCAAAAATACCTTGAAATAAGTATCTTTTCACCAATAATAAGTGCACTTTTCTTGGTAGAAAAAACAAATATGAGACCATTTTTCTTAATATGTTGAAAAATATTCTTAAATTAAGTAAATGCTCGTGCCATTATCTTGACATAATGATATGCACTTGGCATTACATTTCTTGCATTTTCCCATCGATAACATGACATCATCGTGCCAAGTGCGTCCTCTTTCAGTCAATTAGTGCACAAGGAATATATAATATATATATAAGGACGGCGTGGCGAAGTTGGTAGAGTGGCCGTGCCAGCAATCTCAGGGTTACTGGTTCAATCCCCACCTTCTACCATCCTAGTCACGTCCGTTGTGTCCTTGAGCAAGACACTTCACCCTTGCTCTTGATGGGTCCTGGTTAGCGCCATGCATGGCAGCTCCCGCCATCAGTGTGTGAATATGTGAAAGTGTGTGTGTGAATGGGTGAATTTGGAAATAGTGTCAAAGCGCTTTAAATTCCTTAAAAAAAGGTAGAAAAGCTCTATACAAGTACAACCCATTTACCATACATACAAACACATATACACATACAGCCCGGCCCCTGACCAATTTTTTTTTTTACTGTAATTTTGAAAAATTTATCTGAATGTGCATGAACTATTTCTGTTCAAAATTATTTAAAATGTTAAATGTTTGAATATTAACTGTCAGTTTGCTGTACTGTGCCAACTGTACTACTATATGAGTAGGTGTTTTCCATTGTTTAATTGAAAATAAAACAGCAAAGTCCATTTGGCTGTTATCGGTTTTAATTATGAGACACAATTGTGTCAAAGTCATGATTTTTTTTATTTCATGCTTGAAATAAGAAATTATTACTTTAAAAAGGTAGTTTTATACTTACGAGTGTTGATGACACAGCTTTGCAACAGTTGATATTCTAATTTCAAGCACGATTTACCCAAAATAGGTCATCAAATCTCAGCAACAAGCTGTAATATCTTACCGAGATCATTTAGGAACAAAACCCTTAAATAAAGTAAAACACTCTTACAGAAAATCTGCTTAGTGAGAAGAATTATAAGCAAATATCACCCTTATTTGAGATATTCAATCTTACTTCGATTTCAGTTTTTGCAGTGCATACTTGTTTATACGTTGTTTGATTTACCCCACTAATATGTTTGTTTTCAGATGGATCTGCGGTTAATTGGGCTAGCGTTGTTGTTAGCGCTACTAGGTGGCAGCGGAGCGCAACAAGGTAAGATGCAACACCCTAGCAATTGTCAAGAGTATGCAAACAGGCGGTGCTATGACCCTTTAAAAGAACTTATTGAAATCCTGAAAGGTCTTTTTTGTCACGATCAAGAATGAGGAGAATGGAGTTTTCTGAAAGATTTTGTTTCAAAATGCATAGAAAAAAAAAAGTGTTTGTAATGGTTGGTGTCAAATGATGGCGTTAATTGTGATTAATTAATTACAGTCATTTTAAGGGAACTAAAAACATGCATGCATGCTAACACGGTGACCTAGTGTTTATGGTGTTTGCCTGTTCTCCTCGTGTATGCTTGGGTACTCTGGCTTCCTCCCACTTTCCAAAAATATGTCAGGTTAATTAGAGAATGTAAATTCAATCCCTGCAATTAGCTGACAACCAGTCCAGGCCTGCGGTGTACCCCACCCCTCGCCTTGAGTCAACTCAGAAAGACTCCATCTTGACCCTAATACCAACGTTATTTCACTTATGCACTTTGTATGAACCGGATGTTTTATTTTCACAACAAATAACTTTTTATAAGCCACTTTTCCTTACCATGAATTGATTTATGTGGACCCCATTTGGTGGTCAATTGTACGGATATGGACTGTACTGTGCAATCTACTAATAAAAGTTTCAATCAATCAAGCAATTCTGTTTATCCACCGAGGTCAAGCTATTTAATACCACTTGTGTCACCGTACTTTTTTATGGCTGTGAATCTGAGCTTATGTAACAAAATGTCATTCTTATCTGTGCTGTAAAGTTCAAATTTGAATGACAATAAAAAGGAAGCCTAAGTCTAAGAATCGTGGGTCCTGTTTAAAGCAATGGAGAGTGAGACTAATGCCCTTGGTACCTCGTATTACAGAATTATGCTCAACATTGAGAGAATTAATTATCTATGATCTAACTCAGACCGCCCCGCTAGTGGAGAATGTCAGGACCTGTCAGCTCAGGTTTTGGGCCATGTGCCTGATGATGAGCCATGCAAGAAGTATGTTCTGCATGCTCCCTCTCATGGGAAGAGGACACCAGGCAGGCAGTGAACCCTGTTTCTCGGATACGTCCAACACCTTTTGGGAGACAAAGACATGATGAGGCCAGAGAAGCTGTATGAATTAGCTCAGGATCGTTGTGGGTGGAGGGAGTTTGTCGTCAGTCGCCTGCTCTGCAGCTGACAGATTGTTTTCTGTTTATATACATTTATCTTTATAATAATGTATCTAATTGAAACGGAAATACCTGAAATTAAGATTTTTTTTATCTGCCTTTCATTAGTTCAGATTTTAAAAAAAAGAAAATAATAATTATTAGATATTATCGGCCGATAATTGCTATTAATTTTATATCGTAAATTATCGGTATTGGTTTCAAAAGTAAAATTTACGACTTTTTAAAACGCCGCTGTGTACACGGACGTAGGGAGGAGTACAGCGCGCCAATAAACCTAAAAAGGCTGCCTCTGCGTGCCGGCCCAGTCACATAATATCTATGACTTTTCTCACACACACAAGTGAATGCAAGGCATTCTTGGTCAACAGCCATACAGGTCACACTGAGGGTGGCCGTTTAAACAACTTTAACACTGTTACAAATATGCGCCACACTGTGAACCCACACCAAACAAGAATGACAAACCTATTTCGGGAGAACATCCGCACCGTAACACAACACGAGAAATACCCAGAACCCCTTGCAGCACTAACTCTTCCGGGACGCTACAATATACACCCCCCCGAAACTCCCTACCCCCCGCACCACCACCACCTCAACCCCGCCCACCCCAACCTCCTCATGTTCTCTCAGGGAGAGCATGTCCCAAATTCCAAACACCTGTTTTGAGGCATGTTACAAAAAATATTGCACTTTGTGACTGTTGGCATTTTTTTTTTCCATAATTTGAGTTGATTTATTTTGGAAAACCTTGTTACATTGTTTAATGCATCCAGTGGTGCGTCACAACAAAATTAGGCATAATAATGTGTTAATTCCACGACTGTATATATCGGTATCGGTTGATATCGGTATCGGTAATTAAGAGTTGGGGAATATCGGATATCGGCAAAAAAGCCATTATCGGACATCTCTATTAATTATCACAATCAAATAATAGCTCATATTTTTTAATCGATGTTAGGATTATTTGTAAAAACATCTGTCTAGTATATGTGTGTTTTTAAATCTGCACATGACAGTAGAGTATGTCCGAGTAAGAACGGTTGGTCCATACTTTTATTTTAACAAGGTGAAGTCATGAGTTGTCAGTGTGACGCCAGTCTTCTGAAGTGCTTTTTAGCAGCTGGTTTGAGTCAAAGAAATTTACTGGAACTCTTGTTTCTGACATTTACGTTAAATAAGCTTTCTGATTTTTTTATTTTTTTTTCCTTTTGTCTTTCAGAGGGAAGCTCGTGCATCAAGGCTAACGCTCAGTCGTGTGGGGATTGCATCCAATTGCCCGAGTCATGCGGATGGTGTACGGATGAGGTCAGTTGATGTGGGTGTGAAAGAATCAGGTCATGGCTCCAGTTTTGCTTGATGTCCTCATGTGTATCTGGCCTCAGCCAGGTTCAGTTTGTGTCTGCTTCTAATTTCCTGGTTATGTCCTCATTTCATTAGCATGTGTTCCATCAGGCGCTCAGTGCTGCTGCAGGGTTTAGTCTGCTTTCAAACTACTGGTATACACTTTTCAGTTGCAACGTTCTAGGTCACTGTGCAAGTTAGCATGTTGCTGCTTGCCACTTTCTGCAAATTCCTCTGCCTTGATAGCAAATGTTTACGCTCCACTGGCTTCAATATTTGATTCAAGTACAGCTCACATGCTGCTGATTTCATCCAAGTCCAACCCATCTGCTGCTGGTGTGCTTGCAAATACAAAAATAGAACGTTTACCAAGAGGCAAACATTGATTTTTTTTATTATTACTGATTGGCTGGCAGACATTGGATGGTTATATTTTGCTTTCCAGTAAGATGTGTCACATACCTTAAATTTAAGCCATTGTATTAAATGCTTGATAAATTATGGTTGCCACTCTTGGTCTGTGCTTTAAGACTAAAAACATCCATCCATCCATTTTCTACCGCTTGTCCGCCTATCTCAGCTGCATTCGGGCGGTAGGCGGCGTACACCCTGGACAAGTCGCCACCTCATCGCAGGGCCAACACAGACAGACAACATTCACACTCACATTCACACACCATGGACCATTTAGTGTTGCCAACCAACCTATCCCCAGGTGCATGTCTTTGGAGGTGGGAGGAAACCGGAGTACCCGGAGGGAAGCCACGTAGTCACAGGGAGAATATGCAAACTCTACACAGAAAGATCCCGAGCCCCGGATTGAACCGAGGACTGTTCAGGACCTTCGTATTGTGAGGCAGATGCACTAACCTCTCTACCACCGTGCTGCCCAGACTAAAAACAATCATTAGTAAATATTAAAAAATTATACCATGGCTGAAACTACACAGATAAGACATGTAGCAGGTAAAACATATTGTTTAAGATAAAACATAAATTGTAGGATTTTGTAACAAAATTCAATCATTTAACTTGTATTAGTTTGCGCTACGTACGTGGGTGGTTTAGACTGCGCTAATTGGCAACAAGCCAGCTGGGTGCGGGTCTACGTATTTACTGTATATTTGCATAGCAGGGGAGCTGGGTAACAACATTGTCCAAAGGGGGCCTCTGATCTGACGCCCTGCGTTACTAATCTCGTAGCATTCTCCCAAAACACCCACTATACGCCATAGACCTTGGCTACCGAAAGAGGAGGGGGGTTCAATGTTCATTGACAGTTGAATCTGATTCCTCCAAAACCAATTGTTGACTGTTCTATGAAATCTTCTAGAAATAAGTATAGATTTCCATTTGTGTCTTTAACCTCACAAAAACGGAATGGTTCCTTCTCAGGGCTTCCTCTCGGTCGGCGAGTCAAAGTCCGCCCGCTGTGACGACATTGAGTCCCTAAAAGCCAGGAAGTGCGACGTGACCAAGATTGAGAACCCACGCGGGAGCATTACCATCAACAAGGACATACCTGTCACCAACCGCAACAAGGATCAGACAGATAAGCCCAAGCCTGAGCAGATCACACAGATTCAGCCCCAGAAACTCACTCTGACGCTCAGATCGGGTCAGTGGTTTGATCTTGACATGAATGTGAAACAAAGGGGCTTTGATCATGAAGGTGTGTTTTGCTTCTTCAGGAGAGCCTCAAACTTTTGATCTGAAATTCAAGCGAGCGGAAGACTACCCTATCGACCTCTACTACCTCATGGACCTGTCCTTCTCCATGAAGGATGATCTGGACAACGTCAAGAACCTTGGAACAGACCTGATGAAGGAAATGCAGACCATCACCTCTGACTTCCGGATTGGTGAGGAAAAGCCTTCATAGCAGTGTGGGTTGCGCTATATAGAAGATTTACGATATGAATTACA
The DNA here is from genome assembly GCF_033978795.1 of Nerophis ophidion. Classification (NCBI taxonomy): domain Eukaryota; kingdom Metazoa; phylum Chordata; class Actinopteri; order Syngnathiformes; family Syngnathidae; genus Nerophis; species Nerophis ophidion. Next base: position 42,458,428 of record NC_084624.1, read on the forward strand.
TAAATTTGGCCGACAATAGAGGTGTTGATACTATTGTTATATCGTGATATTGCATGTTGATAACACAACATCCCTCCACAGTACAAAGCCACTTCCAAATTAGCAATCTTCGCCTCCATGGTGGGAAGTAAACTAAGTTTATTATAAGTAGCATTATCACTAGAGGACAGGGAATAGTTTGACATGCTACACTAAACACTGCAGGAAGATATGTTGACGCAAGCTCGCGCTTTGAATGTAAACAAAGGGGGTCGGATCGATGCAAATATTGACTGTGATCATACCAAGTATAATATAGTATGGTCAATACCACAGTGATTAGATCGATATTTTTTTAAATATTTGCCAACTCAGGAAATAAGTTCCTGGACATAGGAAGACTTTCAGGGTAGAAACCAAAGGATTTATATCAGAGCCAATAGTAGAAAATAATTAGTTGAAATATTTGATATTGTTACACAGCCATCCTGTGTTTTTATCTGATTATAATTGTTTTTAAAAATGTAATTATTTAATGATCTTGAAAATTTTAAGTATCAGTATCATTTATATGACCGATACTGCCCCTGTAACTACTTGAATGGCTCGATACCCAAGTTTGTAGTATTGCCCTAAACTAATGTAAAATATCAAACAGAATAATAAATGCTCATTACATTTACAATACATTACAGAAGTGTAGATAGAAACATGTTGCAAAGAAAAGTAACCAGATTGTAACGTTAAATTATCAAGTAGATGAATAATAGTTTTGTTAAATAATTAGGGCTGTTAAAGTTCAAGATTGTTTATTGTCATATGCACAGTTAAACAGACAGTTTGCCTTACAATGAAAATCTTACTTTGCTAGTCCACCCATCAACAAGTCACACGGTACCTAGCTTAAAATAAAAACGTATATACAAGGCACAGTAAGTACCATAAAATTACTGCACATTCTGATTGACAGTCAACAGTATAAATATGGAGGTGACCTTGGGTCACAGCAGCAGTTAGTGTCTTTAGTGATCAAAGATGAAAAGTGACCCGAGGGTCCCTGGTTCAATCCCCACCGAGTACCAACCCCGTCACGTCCGTTGTGTCCTGAGCAAGACACTTCACCCTTGCTCCTGATGGGTGCTGGTTAGCGCCTTGCATGGGGGGAGCTAACATTCACAAGTTAGCATTCACAAGCCTGATTGTCTGTGGTTAGAAACGGTTTGTCAGTCTCGTAGTCCTGGATTTCAGGCTCCTGTATGGTCTGCCTGATGGTAGGAGGCTGAAGAGACTGTGTTCTGTCCTTTATGATGATGTGTGCTCTCCTGGTGGCCCTGGTAGAGTACATGTCCTGTAGTGAGGGGAAGGCTGCTCCTGATATGTACTGAGCAGTTTTAATCACTCACTGGAGTGCCTTCCTGCCCTTAGCAGTGCAGTTTCCATACCAGACCGTGATTGAGCTGGTAAGGACACTCTCAACCGTACTTCTATAGAAGTTGCTGAGAATTTTGGGTGGCATACCGCATTTTCTCAGCCTTCTTAGGAAATACAGTCGCTGCTGGGCTTTCTTTATTGTTTGTTGGGTGTTGTGATCCCAAGTGAGGTCCTCGCTGATGTGGGTCCCGAGGAATTAAAATTTAATTATCACGTTAACTATATTTTTGTTTTTTTTAACTGGCGATTAACGCACACACGTCCTTTCTGACCCTGTGGCCGTTCTGTGGCATAGTAAAACTGTGGCTGTCTTCACTCGTTACTGATGAGCCACAAGTAGAAACATAGTGAGCAGAAATGGCCAAAAAAGGGTACATTATGCAAATATCAGACCCAAAGCCATTACAAGTTGTTCTCCCATCAAGAAAGTACCATTTTTATTCACTGCAGCAAATGTCTGATGCAAGCTTTGTTCAAAGAGGTGGGTGGAGCTTTACTTCCATGTTTGGATTACCTTTAAGGTGAATTGATAACATGAAATGTAGATTGTTACTGTGACTGCTTTAGTAAGATGGCATAAAAGCTCAACGGAAGTGCAAGAAGGCACGAAATGGAGAGGGCCCTTTTTATTGCAGTCAGGTCCGTCGAAAGATCTCAAGCCACCTTCACAAACCAATGACACGCTTCCGGCTTCAAAATAAAAGCACTAGGCTTTACATCCGGTGTAAGTACACTCACAAAATAAAAATGGCTTACATCATAATTATGCTTTGTCAAAGATGCTGAGTTTTGTTTGTTTTTTAATTTTTGTGGCAGGCGGAAATATTATGTATATTCTTTTACAACATGTTCTGGTTGAGTTCTCAATTACATAATGTTTAGCAGGCTGAATATTATACTTTTTAATACATAGCGAAGGTTTAAACATTGTCATGCAGCAATATAAATGCTATTAACTTATACAACATTTAATTTACAGAATATCAGAAGCATTAATTCAGCTTACCAAACATCTTTGACAATAAAAGCATGATTGTAACAATCCACATTTTGTGTTAATAATGCGTGAAATTGGTATTTAAACATGGCGGAGCTCCTCCTCTAAATGCAAGTGCTTCCACAGCAGGAATATAATTCTGTATTTCTACAAAATACAATATCTGACAAGACACTGCAGGTTGTTTTTTTTATTGTCATTAAAAGCTTAAATATGTCATTTTGTGTTAAACAATTTAAAAAATAACAATGTTTAAATTGCTTTTCATTAAAACTAATTGTCCAGTCTTGGTATCAAAAACTTGAAAATTATCTGTCTAGGGTACATTTATTAATGATGAAATTTGATATCTATCTGCGATTATCGCAATACATTTTCTGAAAATGCGATTAATCGCGATTGGGTATTTATTAATGAAGTATTTGCCCTCACAGAGAAAGCGAAAACAAGAATAGAGTAAAGTGTAGTTGTAAATTTAAGAGATGGAAGCAGTGTATTCCAAAGAAAGGGTCCTCAGTACTTAAGTGTGCATTTCTTAGTTGTCATTCTACATAAAAGTAATGACAGTGTCTTGTTGAGTAATTATATATCTCAAAAGAAGATATAAAAAAATATGGAAAACTATTGGTAAATCAACAAACAAATGTACATACTTATACATAAAAAGAGATGTACTGTATTTTCCGCACTATAAGGCGCACAGGATTATAAGGCGCACCTTCAATGAATGGCCTATTATAATATTGTGTTTATATATAAGGCGCACCGCATTATAAGGCGCATAGAATAGATGCTACAGTAGGGGCTGGGGTTACGTTCTGCATCCTTTAGATGGGGCTGCGCTAAAGGGAATATCAACAAAACAGTCAGGTCAGTCAAACTTTATTAATAGATTACAAACCAGCGTTCTGACAACTCCGTTCACTCCCAAAATGAATAAACAGCTGTTTTATTTTTTCCCCCGATTCAATAAACACATAAAAAACAGTCTGATACTGTTACGGTAAATCAAACGTTAGTGTAATCACAAAATAGTAGCATTCGAAATAGGGCCAAGCGATAATATATCAATAACTCAACGTTGCTCAAACGATAATGTCACACAACACAACACACAAAATTAACATGTAAAGCTGACTTTATTAAGTTATTCCTCATCCACGAATCCCTCAAATTCTTCTTCAGTGTTCGAATCAAATAGTGGGGCGAATACGTCTCGTCAAAGTCGTCATTAAACGAGTCAGTGTCACTGCTGTTAATGTTAAATTCTCTCGCTGCTGCTTTATTCCCGTGTTCTACTGTGTGACTGATCACCTTGAGTTTAAACTCTGCACGCCTCCCGCAGTCATATATCCCAGCATGCACCGATTGCTTCTTCTTCTACGAGGGAAAATAAGGTAGGCTGCTGCTTACCGTAGAAGAAGAAGCGCACTTGTTCTTGTACGGGGGAAAATAAGGTACACCGCTGATTACCGTAGTTGCGAGACCTTTTGTGGCATGTTTAATTCGGACACTGAGGAAGAAGAATTCGAGGGATTCGTGGATGAGGAATAACTTGATAAAGTGAGCTTTACATGTTTATTTTGTGTGTATTGTGTTGTGTAACATTAACGTTTGAGCAACGTTGAGTTATTGATATATTGTTATTGCGTTGCACTATTTCAAGATGTCTTTAATGGAGTCAGTGTCGCTGCTGTTGTCTAGCAGCTCAGTGACAATTCCTGCTTTCCTGAAATCATGTCTCAATAGGAGCCATTTTGGGGTCTTTACATAAACACACAAATGGAAATGAAACGGCACGGCCTGGCGCAGTATATCCCAGCATGCACCGCATGCTTCTTCTATGAGGGAAAATGAAATCGGCGGCTGCTTACCGTAGTTGTGAGACCTGTTGTGGCTCAATATTGGTCCATATATAAGATAAGTTGATTGGCAACACTAAATTGGCCCTAGTGTGTGAATGTGAGTGTGAATGTTGTCTGTCTATCTGTGTTGGCCCTGCGATGAGGTGGCGACTTGTCCAGGGTGTACCCCGCCTTCCGCCCGATTGTAGCTGAGATAGGCGCCAGCACCCCCCGCGACCCTGAAAGGGAATAAGCGGTAGAAAATGGATGGATGGATATAAGGCACTGAGTGACAATTTTTTCCATTTTAAACCATTGAGAAATATTTGTAAATTGACAGTATCGAAAGCCTTAGATGAATATAAAAATATGCCAAGAGTATATTTTTTATTATCTAAATTGTTTGCAATCTTGTCAAACAATTGTAGGAGCGCCATTTCTGTCAACATTTTTTCTCTAAAACCGTACTGATGAATATACAAAATACGGTTATCAGACAAATGTTTTCCAATTCTTGTATAATCAAATTTTTCCTGCACTTAATAAGAAAAGACGGGTAACACAGAAATAGGCTGACAGTTATTCAATAAACTAGCATCCCCAGACTCAAACAAAGATGTTACTTTGGCTACTTTTAAATCGAGACAAAACTTGTGTAAAGGGTTTTAATCATGGTGGAAGCATCTTGTTTTACAAGACTAACGCTGACGTCATCATGGCCTGGAGCAACATCTTTCATTTTCAGCAGTATTTGAAGTATTTCATTTGGAGTAAGAGGGTCAAACACCTCCAGACGACAATAATCATCATTTTGAGTTGTCAAAATAGGATTACCTGACAATAGAATGTTTCCAGCCAATAAGGGGCCAACATTAACAATAAATAATAAAACCCATTTGCTATATCAAGAGAATTAGACAAATTTCTGACACCATCGGATAACTGAGATGCAATGGAATGCTTCTTGACATTTTTACACAATTTTTCTAACTTTTCCGAGTAATATTTTTTTTCTTGGCATCGTTTTTAGTATTTTAAACTGATTTTTTCACCTCGGTTGACAACAGGAGCTTTCCAATTATCCAAGTCTGCTTGAGAAAACTGGAAGCTTAATTTTAGTTCCTCAACATCTTTGGACAGGATTAGAACATCTTTAAACATGTTGTGTTCAATGGAAAATGAGAACATTTTTTTTTTTGTGCAATATTAATTTGAGCAGACTGTTTCTCTATTGTTCTGACTTAGACGAAGAGCAGAACATATTTTATGCCCAATGTATGGAAAAATCCAAGTAATCCCAAAGGGTTCACTTTTTTTTTCTTGCAACTTTAAATAATAATAGAATTGATGTGCGTTTTTTTGACTTCCTGTTCTTGTTGGCAGCAGCAAAATTACTAGCAAATGACTTGAATTAGCCTTTTTCTAGGTTTTATAACTTTTTGTGCTACTTTTTATCAAACATAAGACAGTTTTTATCAACATACTTCATCAAGTTGTGGATTGTGATACTCAGAAGAGTGGATGGTCAGTGTTTTTGTGTGATATCGGACAGATAGAAAACTTTGGCCTACTGCCTTTGTTCCAGCCTTTTTTCTTGCAACTGTGTATATATAGCAAATAATATATTGTGATATACATCATTATAGCAGGAAGCTGCAATATCTATTATGATATAAATTGTAGGCCATATCGCTCATCCTTACCATAGTCCATGAGGAAACACTACTGGCAAACGAGTTCAACCATTTTCTCCCTCCGTCAGGCTTCGGCTCCTTCGTGGAGAAGACGGTGATGCCTTACATCAGCACCACTCCTGCCAGGTTTAAGAACCCCTGCACGGGCAACCAGAACTGTACCAGCCCTTTCAGCTACAAGAACGTCCTCAAGCTGACCAACAAGGGGGACGAGTTCAACCAGCTCGTCAGTCAGCAGCAGATCTCAGGGAACCTGGACTCTCCTGAGGGAGGCTTCGACGCCATCATGCAGGTGGCCGTGTGTGAGGTGAGAGGAACCCCCCCCACCCCTTCTACTCCATCCCCTAATGTCTTCATAAACATTGAACTATGAAGAGCTTCTTTCTCAGGAGCAAATCGGCTGGAGGAACGTCACCCGCCTGCTGGTGTTTTCTACCGACGCTGGGTTCCATTTTGCTGGGGATGGAAAGCTGGGCGGCATCGTCCTCCCCAATGATGGAAAGTGTCACCTGGAGAACAACATGTACACCATGAGTCACTACTACGTAAGATCCCGCCCCCTCTACGTCCAACCAAACATAGATGCTATTTTCATTTGTTGGATGATTTGTGGTTGCCAGGACTACCCCTCCATCGCCCATTTGGTGCAGAAGCTGAGCGACCACAACATCCAGACCATCTTTGCCGTCACGGAGGAATTCCAGCCGGTTTACAAGGTGTGGACTGAGAAGCTGGAAGTGTTAACAAACTTGTTCAACTTGTCTTGTGTCAGTTTATCACACTCGTTTCCTGTGCAGGAGCTGAAAAATCTCATTCCCAAATCGGCCGTCGGCACGCTGTCGTCCAACTCCAGCAACGTGATCAAGCTCATCATCGACGCTTACAACGTGAGTGCATGATACCTTTCTTTTACGGTTTAGCTCGGTTGGTAGAGTGGCTGTGCCAGCAACTTGAGGGTTGCAGGTTCAATTCCCGCTTCTGCCAACCTAGTCACTGCCGTTGTGTCCTTGGGCAAGACACTTGACCCACCTGCTCCCAGTGCCACCCACACTGGTTTGAATGTAACTTAGATATTGGGTTTCTCTATGTAAAGCGCTTTGAGTCACTAGAGAAAAAGCGCTATATAAATATAATTCAATTCACTTCACTTAACTTCTCGGATCACAGACAGAAACTTTGTGTTTTTTTTAAATTCCCTTTGTAGTCTTTGTCGTCTGAAGTCATTCTGGAAAACAGCAGGCTCCCAGAAGGCGTTTCCATCACCTACAAGTCCATCTGTAAGAATGGTGTGGAGGGAACCGGCGAGAACGGCAGGAAGTGCTCCAACATCTCCATCGGAGATGAAGTATGTACGCTGGCTCTTCAGGTCTTGTCTACTGTAGAAGACGTCTCATTATGTCCCGGTCGTCCTCAGGTCACCTTTAAGATCTCAATCGAGTCCCAGAAGTGTCCAGCACAAGGCAAGGCCGAGAGCATAAAGATCAAACCTCTGGGTTTCACAGAGGAGGTGGAGGTGGTCCTCAACTTCATTTGCAACTGCCAGTGCTCCACTGAGGGCAAGCCCAACAGCAAGAAGTGTGACAAGGGCCACGGCACCTTCGAGTGCGGCGCCTGCAAGTGAGTGCCGGCATCTTTGCTCCTCGCCCGCTTCACAGACAACTCTGCGACTATCTTGTACTGATTGCCTGCTGCCTTCCAGGTGTAACGAAGGGCGTATCGGGCGCCTATGCGAATGCAGCACTGACGAGGTGCGGACGGAGGACTTGGACGCCAACTGCAGGAAGGACAACGGCACCGACATTTGCAGCAACAACGGCGACTGCGTGTGCGGAACCTGCGAGTGTAAGAAGAGGGAGAATGCCGCCGAGATCTACAGTGGGAAGTACTGCGACTGTGACAACTTTAACTGCGACCGCTCCAACAACAAGCTCTGCGGAGGTACACTTCTGCCAGCAAGTCTTCAATGCAAAAAAATCAATTGAATTTACTGCCGTAACTGGGAATAATACAATTTATTCTCTTAGTTTGGTCGTTTTTGGTTTAATTTTAATTGTGAGTTGGCTAATAATACTGAGTACAATACCGTATTTTTCGGATTATAAATTGCTCCGAAATGTATAAGTAGAACCAGCCGAAAATGCATAATAAAGAAGGAAAAAAACATATGAGTCGCACTAGCGTATAAGTCGCATTTTTTAGCCCGCGATTAGCTTTTTTAGTTTTTTTCATTTCAGTAAGAGTAGCCTCCGCTTTTCGCCAGTCCCTTACATGTTTCTCGCCTACTCCAAACTTTCTTTCTGCTGCTCAATTGCCATTTTCTCCTGCCTATTTCACTACTTCTAGCTTGTAATCTGCAGTATATGATTTCCTTTTCGGTGCCATTTTTGTTCAGCCCTTCTCAGTTTTTATAAGTTACCGCCAATGTTAAAATGATCAATTTTCATAGGTACGGAAGTAGTAGCAGGTAGCATCTTTTTTTTCACAATGCACTTCTGCCATGACCCGCCCCCGCCGAATATTTATTGGTTGATGTGTGTGTGTGTGTGTGTGTGTGTGTGTGTGACGATTGCTGATATACGCCTAGTGTGTTACGTGAATGAGATAAATAATATTATTTGATATTTTACGGTAATGTGTTAATAATTTCACACACAAGTCGCTCCAGAGTATAAGTCGCCACTTATAATCCGAAAAATACAGTAATATCATTTACATTTGAAAGAAATCACACCAGATTTTTCATTATGATTGTCTTTTTCTGCTTTAAAGAAACTTACATTAGACTTTCTGCTGTTCTCCATGCTAATGGGGTACGTTTTGATTGAAATGAATATAAAGACAAAATCATCCATCCATCCGTACCACTTTTCCCTTTGGAGTCAATTCAAAAATCAGTCTTCCACAATTTCTCAGGCTTTTTTGTGCATTTTACAGAAAAAGGCTTGTTGTGTTCCTTGTCACTTTAACCTCAAAAAGCACAGGATTGCAACAACTGAAAAACAAAAACTGGATTAGTGTTTTACTCTTCTGTGATGAGGTGGCGACTTGTCCAGGG
>NC_084624.1:42472427-42577427 GCF_033978795.1 Nerophis ophidion
CGGTCAGAATTGATCAAGCACCACCTCTTTCTACAGCTTAGCATAGCAGCCGAGTAAGTAAATGAAAGGCCACAACAAAGTCAAATTACTTGAATCAGATGGGTTAGTGCAAGTTCAACGATTTGTGGCTCCAGAACGATCAATTTAATACATGATCGAAGCCAGTGGATGGTAACCTATTAAGTGTTTAGACTTAGAGACTTAGACTTCCTTTTTATTCTCTTTCAAATTTGAAGTTTACAGTACAGATAAGAACAAAATTGTGTTGCATTAGCTCATGGTAGTGCTGGATCAAAAAGCAATAAGGTGCAGATATAAATAAATAGATTACTGTACAGTTGCACTTTTGCATTTGCATCCAGGTTTATGCATTTATGTTATATTCCGGCGAATTATTCCAGTTTAGAGGGGAATTGAGGGGATTATTATGATGCGTTCAAAAGTCTTACGGCCTGAGGGAAAAAGCTGTTACAGAACCTGGAGGTTCTGCTACAGAGTCTGCGGAACCTCTTTCTAGAGTCCAGCAGTGAAAACAGTCCTTGGTGGGGGTGGGAGGAGTCTCTGCAGATGTTCTGAGCCCTGGTCAGGCAGCGGCTTTTTGTGATATTTGTGTTTAGGACCTGGATGTGAAGCAGTAGAGAAGGAAAGCGAACGGATTGATAATGTAAAGTCAAAAATCCGGGCTAAGTCTGTGTCAAAAGCTGCTGAAATGCCACTAATACTAATAAGGATCAACTTACCCCCACCAAAGGAGATCAATATAAGATGTTTACTAGTGAAATATTACTATTACATACAGTAAGCATATGCTAATTTCTCTGTGGTAGTAGTGTTCACGGCAGTATTTTTTGTTTTTTTTAAACTTGATTCTTATATATAATGTCATTTATATTATTTATTTCAATAATTTCAGCTCAGTTTTTAATGCCCAATCTTTTCTCCAAGTCTATACAGCAACTGACATTAAAAGCTATAAAGGTTGTCTGTGTAGTGTTTACACTTAGTTTATGGTTGGGTGAGGAAAACAAAGAAGATTTGAGAATATCTTCTTGTCATTTATTGAACACCAATGCTCTGCTGTTATTGGAGCATTCATTTATTATGTCGTATTTAAAGTATTGTGTTGAAGTCTGGGGAAATTGTTATAGATCCCATCGACAGCCTTTAGTCACTCTGCAGAAAAAGGCCATTAGCATTGTGTCCCATGTTCACTACAGACATCATTCAAAATCCACTATTCATGGAGTTAAAGCAACTTAAACTGTACGATGTGATCAACTTTAAAACTGCTTCAATTATGTTTAGGGCATGCAAAAACTCTCTGCCATCCATTATACAGATCCTATTCCAGGATAGAGATGCCGACCATAGTTACAGTTTAAGAGGAAACAACAAATTATATTTGCCTAAAATTAGAACAACTTTAAAATCAATGTGCATTTTAGTGTGTGGAGTCAGTCTGTGGAACAAATTAAGGGACGAGTTAAAAACGTGTTCTAACATGATTCAATTTAAAACACTGTTTAAAAAAAAAAAGTACTGAAGAAGTACGAGGAGGAAACAGATTGATGGGAGAAAGTGTGCGTGTGTGTTGTCTCGTCTCATACTAACAGTGGTACTATTGTATTGTTATTCTATTGTTTATGTTAAATGTGTAATGAGTGAGAGGGGTTGGGATATTATGAGCATCTGCTTCATCCAACTCCTTTTCAAGCCCTGCACAAATATCTCTGCCAAGATGTAAAAAAAAAAAGTGTTGTTTTACTGTGCAGGTTTGAAATAAATACTTCAATTCAATTTAATTCATGCTTAGATAAAATATTCCTTCCCTAGTAGCAATATGTTTTACAAAAGTCACAAAAAAATAGGTAAAAATGTATTCATACATACCAGATACTAAATGAGCTGAGCACATTTGAAAGTTATCCATATTCTTCACATCAAAATTCAGTTTGAGGCTTGCGAGTCATAATCGCCTTCTTCCTTTTCAGACAGTCGCTCTGTCTGCACTCTTGTTCGTCACAACTTTGTGCATATTAATACTGTATTTGGTTTTATCTGTTTGCTAAATTCTGACAAAACGCTGCAAAAGTAAACCATTTAGCTTTGGCAGAGATGCTAACAGTCCCTTTCACAGTCAATATATTCCTTGACCATTGTTGTTGTTACATGAAAACACTTGTTATCAAGCACACCGCACCTTTTGCAAGAACGCAGTTCATGGCAAATCTAAAAAATGGCTGTTATGATTTTGGCTGTTTTTTTAATCAGTTTATAATAGCCATCTGGTGTCTTTAGTTAGTTAAACCATTTTGTTTTCCAATGAGAAAGAGCAGTGAAGGAAGTCACATATTTACTTTGTCTTTGTACTTGTTTTGTTTGTATGGATATAAAATGGTCTTAAATTCCTTCCAATAGTTTTAAATTCGACTTGTTGAAACCTGCAGGAGTGTTCAAACTGTTTTCTATTGAGAGCCTTGCACTTAAAAAAAGCACAGGACTTTGGGTTTTTTTTAATTAGTAAAACGACCCAAAAAAATGGTATGTTTAAAATCAAAGCTGTGTTACGGTTATTAGTAAGAATAGAATAGAAAATAATATAATGGACTTTATCGTCATTATATTTGCATATAACGAGATTAAGTACTCCAACTTAAGGTGCGGTAGTGGGAACAAATATGGGATAAGAATAAATTACACAAGAGTTAATAAAGATAAAACTAAGTATTGAAATCAACAGACTACTATCCAATATAAATAATAGGCAATCCTGTACAATATACAAAACACTATACAAAATAATGTACAATATACAGAACAAGACAAGAGTACCGGAGTAATAAGTAACAATCAGTGTCTGATGTATTGCACTCGAAGGTGCAATATAGTTAACATTTCATAGTTTTCTTTCAAACATTGTGCCTTTGTTGTACTTTTCTACTTTTTTTTTGGTTTAATTTACCTTTTTTAAAAATCATCTCAGTGCCCCAAACAGGCCCTTGAGCACATTTCAGATCTAGGGCCTAATTCATAATGGAAGCTGCGGACTGATCTACACCCCAATGGCCACAACAGACTTGGGCAAATTAAGGCCCGGGGGCTGCATGTGTCCCGTTGAGCTTTTCAATCTGGCCCGCCGGACATTCCCAAATAATTGCTTTAAGAGTCTAAGATGGAAAGTGTTTCTGCTATTTTGATGTGCAGTCATGTTTTCTAATGACCGGAAGTCTTCAACTACACTAAGTCTTTCAATGCTTGGAATCTGCATCATATACTAGTTACTATGGTCATCTAATTAGTTACTATGGTCATCTAATAACTTCCTATGGTCACTATGAGATATTTCAGATTGTAGGTTGGGGTTTTTTTCACAGTTTTTTGCATTTTGGTTGTTTCGGTTTGATTGTAAATATATGTTGTCAATATTCAGTGTTTTATCATTCATAGTTAATATTTGAAATCCCACATTCTTTATTTTCATGTACAATCTGAGTGTCTCATTCAGTAAAAAAAAATTCAAGTTCTATTTAGTTTTTTAAGGCGGTCTGTCATAACGTTTTTAGCTTTCAATCATTATTGGAAGGTTTTGTATTAGTGTTCCTGAAAATAGACATACCGGCGCCCAGACACATTTTTGTATCTACATCTTGCCCCCCGATTAAAATAATTGTCCAGCCCTGGTCCACAAGCAGGTAGTGCATGTCCCTATGAGACAATAAAGACAGGAAAGATGATCACAGAGTTGGATGGTGAATATTATTAGCATATTACAACTTTTTCCACATGACTACAGTCTTTCTGTGGTGGGTGGATTGTGTCTGATTTGCCTAGCTGGCCATGACTCTATGGTAGAAAAAAAAAAAAGGAGCAAAAACTATGATGAGCAATACAAATTGCTTAAAAATAGAAACTTAATTTTGTCACTTTTTTTGTCAATGTCCCAAGCTAAATGGAGGTGCCAGTGATTGCTTTTCAATTGGGGTTGAGGGTGGGGCTTCCTGTTGAGAAGAGCAATATGTGCTTACATGTCAAAATCTACACAGTGTCAAATGAGACCGGAATAGTTGTTGGATATGAATGAATGAAATAAGTTTATTCCCGTCATATAATCAACCATCAACCATTTTGTGTGACCAGTTTACAGCACAGATTATACATATTTAACAATCATACACATTTACACACAAAAAGAAAAGAAAACGGAATAGGCTGAAGCCAAAGCTTATATTTCCCTATCTTATACATTCACTGGAAATTAGATTGCCTGGAACATCGTTAAAAAAAATCAATGGGATGAAAGTAATTATTGCTATAATTTATCATTTTCAATTATTTCACCTTTCAAGGTTTTCTTGAACCTTAACAAAGAACTACCGTATTTTTCGGACTATGAGTCGAAGTTTTTTTCATAGTTTGGCCGGGGGTGCGACTTATACTCAGGAGCGACTTATGTGTGAAATTTTTAACACATTACCGTAAAATATCAAATATTATTTAGCTCGTTCACGTAAGAGACTAGACGTATAAGATTTCATGGGATTTAGCGATCGGGAGTGACAGATTGTTTGGTAAACGTATAGCCTGTTCTATATGTTATAGTTATTTGAATGACTCTTACCATAATATGTTATGTTAACATACCAGGCACCGTCTCAGTTGGTTATTTATGCGTCATATAACGTACACTTATTCAGCCTGTTGTTCACTATTCTTTATTTATTTTAAATTTCCTTTCAAATGTCTATTCTTGCGGTTGGATTTTATCAAATAAATTTCCTCCAAAAATGCGACTTATACTCCAGTGCGACTTATATATGTTTTTTTCCCTTCTTTATTATGCATTTTCGGCAGGTGCGAGTTACACTCCGAAAAGTACGGTACATGTCTTCAGCTCATCACTGACCTTGTTCCACCATTTAACTCCTAAAATTGAAATACATTTGTATTTTATATTCGTTCTTACTTTATGTATTTCAAAGATCAATTTCCTCCGTATATCAGTTTTCTCCTCTTAAAGAATACAAGCTGGAAGGCTGTTGTTTCTTTACTTGAAATGTTGATATGTCACGAAAAAGACCATTTCGATCAGACCCGGGCAAATCAAAGCCCGGGGGCCACATGCAGCCCGCTGAGCTTTTCAATCTGGCCCGCCGGACATTCCCCAAATAATTTTTTGAGATCTTTAAGATGGAAAGTGTAGCTGCCATTATGATGTGCACTCATGTTTTCTAACGACCGTAAGTCTTGAACTATACTAAGTATTTCAATGCTTGAAATCTGCGCTTTGGGATGATATACCAGTTACTATGGTAATCTAATTAGTTACTATGGTCATGTACGTCACAGCAGCTCAGACGAGGCACCATGCAGTGTGGGTGTGGAGCGTTTCCACATACGGGTAAGGAGATTTTCACAACGAAGTTCTAAAGCTTAGTGATGTATATAAGATTGTAGGTGAGTTTATTTTGTACCATTTTGTACCATTCGCATTCATATTTCACTGTTTATTACGTTTCTTTTGATTGTAAAACATGTTGATCGAAAGGGGGTGTGACATTCATATTTTGTCAATATTCAGTGTTTTATCCTTCATAGAAAAATGTAAAATTCCATTTCGTTTTTAAGGCGATTCGTCATAACATTTTTAGCATTCAGTCAGACATTATTGTGAGGTTTTGTATTAGTGTTCCTAAAAATAGATATACCAGCCCCCAGACACATTTTTTTTTCTCTAAATGTGGCCCCTGAGTCAAAATAATTGCCCAGGCCAGATTTAGATAATACTCTGTAAATATAAGTAGGCAACACTGATCTCTTCTGCCATGTCTTCTTATTCTATGGCAGACCAGGTAGGAATGATATGTGTGCAGAAACAGACTTAAGATGCTATCAGCTGTACAAAGTTGTAGCGACAGCATACTTGCCAACCTTAAGACCTCCGATTTCGGGAGGTGGGGGGGTGGGGTCGGGGGTGGAGCGGAGGCATTGTTGGGGGCGTGGTTGGGGTGGGGGCGTGGTTAAGAGGGGTGGCGTATAATTCACCAACTCGAATATTTCATATATATATATATATAGATATATATCTGTATATATATGTATGAAATACTTGACTTTCAGTGAATTCTAGCTATATATATATATATATATATATATATATAAATAAAATAAATAGTTGAATTTCCGACAGCACCTATCAAATACACAGTAATAAAAACACAGTTGTTCTACTAACTGTACTGTGCTTGCTGGTTACTAAAAAAAAAAAAAAAACACTTACCTTTCACTATTTGAATAACCTTTGTTCTGCCATTTGCGTATTGGCGAGCGATCTCCGAATCCGGGAACATCCTTCACGGATTTGTTGTAGACATCCGCCAATGAGAACGGGACGTTGCTTCCAGCTATCAGCATAGCCATCTTTGTCTCAGCATAAGATACACCATCGCGTCTCCATTTTGCGAGGTGGGCCATAATACTGGGTTGTGAACGACGCTGCGCTGCGGACCCTTTGTGCTTCGCTGACTGACCGTTCATGGCTGAGCATATCCGTTCGGCCGCCGTGTTCAATGGAGAAGTCTGTTTTACAAAATTTACAGGCAACATACCCCTTCCCCTTCGAACTCTCCTGGATAAACTGAAATTATTGTTTCCAATCGTTCTGGAACTTGCAAGCATATTTCTTCATTTTGCTCGTCCATGGTGTAATATACTGGGTTGGAGTCAATAATCAGGCGACGTGATGAAGTTACGTCTCTTTACTGTGGGCTTCAGAACAGACTCCCTAATGCATGTTCCTTGACTGCACTTAAATGTAGAATATATTTACATTCTATTCTATGTTCAGTAGATGGCAGTATTGTCCTGTTTAAGAGGGTCACAACATTGAGTCAGGTCTGGAGCTGAGGGGGCGTGGCCTCCAGCTCCGCCTGAATTTCGGGTGATTTTCGGGAGAAAATTTGTCCTGGGAGGTTTTCGGGAGAGGCGCTGAATTTCGGGAGTCTCCCGGAAAATCCGGGAGGGTTGGCAAGTATGAACGATAGACAGTCCCATTATGATGTGTTTTTATGTGGCAGGGTGAACAGGTAATGCCAAAAATGTAATTGTGGCGGTCAGTCACAAATTGAATGAACGCATGGGAAACACTATCAGTGTTGGCTAATATTACTAAAGTACTAACATTAGCATATCTCCTTCTCTGTCCTCCAGGGGGAGAATCCCATCTACAAAAGTGCTGTTACGACGGTGGTCAATCCAAGGTACGAAGGCAAATGATGGAGCACTGTCTTCTCTGCCATGGAAACACTGTATGGAGGAGCAAAAGAACCTGGGCTGGTCTGAATGAGGGGAGGCAGCAGGCTGTAATTTTCTCACTTTTTAATACTTTTTTTTCTGCTCACCAAATGTTAGTCCTACTATTTCATTTGGTCCCAATAACTCTGGCTATGCAACATCCCCATTTTGTACAGTCTTGTCTATGTATGGGCTTTTATTCCTATTTTGTATGGTTTTAAATGCTTTTAAATGTGTGTGGTACGGAACCTTAGGTTTTTTGTTTTTGTTTTTTCGTGAAGTCATTTTTGTAAGAAGTTGTCATAAGAAAGATTCTAGTTTAACACAGACGTGTACGCAACATGAGTGTAGTGTTTGTCGTCCCTTGCAGAGCTAAAGTGTTATGTCTGGGTTCTGTGTGAAGCCATATGAATGTTCACGGAGCACGGGTGCTTGTTTCCCAGCATGCAACAATCAGTTGAAAAGGAAAAGACAGATGTACTTTTAATTGTTGTCTTTAGTGCCACCTTTTGAGTTTTTTTCAAAGCCAACTCAGGTCCTTAACTCTTGACAGCATTGCCAAATAATCACATACATGCCTTTTTATTTCTTTTTCTTTGACATTAGTAACTCAATGGCAACGTAAAGTCACAGGACATAACGATTGTCATCTAGATCAGGGGTTAGGGAACGTTGTAGATTTATTTCAATGTTTTTTTTTAATGTTAAGACCGAAAGATTCCATTTTATGGTGTTTTCAAAATGTCCTTTTTTTTAAGAAAAATTACACATCCACAATTGCCATTCTTGTACTTCATTAATTATTTATTGAATAAAAAAAATCTAATAATTATTTTTGCATACTTTTTTTTAACACTGTTTATCTTTCTATTAAAGGGGAACTGCACTTTTTTCTGGAAATGTTGCCTCTCGTTAATAATTATGAAAGATAACGACGGATGTGTTTTTAAAAAAATTGCATTCTAAATATAAAATAATTCACCTTACAACGCAGCCAATAGAAGGTCCTCTATTCCGCCAATAAGATCTGATAAACATCCAATAAGCGCCAACAATACTACATTTACATTTTGTGACTTGAATATTAACCAAGTATTAGTTATATTGTTATAAGTGCTAACTCAGACAAACTATAATGTACCATGAATTGATTAACGTGGACCTCGACTTAAACAAGTTGAAAAACTTATTCGAGTGTTACCATTTAGTGGTCAATTGTAAGGGATATGTACTGTACTGTGCAATCTACTAATAAAAGTTTCAATCAAACCGTGATCACAAGCTTGTGTGCCCATTTGTACATCATCGAGTGGTCAGCTGTTTCCTTGCTCATCAAACTTTATTGTCGATCCTAAATCATGCCTCTCACCTGGGTAGTAGAAGGACAAGGATGTAATCTGGCATCTTGGCCAATTTATACCCGGAATGGTGAAATACAACACCAAAAGACGCTTGGTTCTACCCCCCCTCTTCTTTGATTGATTGATTGAAACTTTTATTAGTAGATTGCACAGTTCAGTACATATTCCGTACAATTGACCACTGAATGGTAACACCTGAATAGATTTTTCAACTTGTTTAAGTCGAGGTCCGCGTTAATCAATTCATGGTAAAGCGAGGACTATGACTCATTCTTCATCTAAACGGGACGACAACTTCTGTCAGTCGGCACCAGCAGACCTTGTACAGTTAGTGATGTCTTTTTATGATTGTTGGTTCTCGTAAAGTCTGCAGTGAATAATAATCAGTAATGTTGATTGATTGAGTGAAACTTTTACTAGTAGATTGCACAGTTCAGTACATATTCCGTACAATTGACCACTAAATGGTAACACCCAAATAAGTTTTTCAACTTGTTTAAGTCGAGGTCCGCGTTAATCAATTCATGGTAATGCGAGGACTATGACTCATTCTTCATCTAAACGGGACAACAACTTCTGTCAGTCGGCACCAGCAGACATTGTACAGTTAGTGATGTCTTATTATGATTGTTGGTTCTCGTAAAGTCTGCAGTGAGTAATAATCAGTAATGTTGATTGATTGATTGAAACTTTTATTAGTAGATTGCACAGTACAGTACATATTCCGTACAATTGACCACTAAATGGTAACACCCGAATAAGTTTTTCAACTTGTTTAAGTCGAGGTCCGCGTTAATCAATTCATGGTAATGCGAGGACTATGACTCATTCTTCATCTAAACGGGACGACAACTTCTGTCAGTCGGCACCAGCAGACATTGTACAGTAAGTGATGTCTTATTATGATTGTTGGCTCTCATAAAGTCTGCAGTGATTAATAATCAGTAATGTTGAGGGGGAAAAGGTGAATGTTGTGATGTGTTTTTGACATAAATACATCAATATTATAAATGTGCCTGTTACTGCATTACATGTATACTTACATCATGTAAATAAAATCAAACCTTAATGGAGGTATTTGAGGGTTTATAGGTGGAATACAGCGACTCCAATTTTACGCGGACTTTCATTGCATTTATTTACTTTAATATCCATATGAATACCCCATCGGACCCACCGTGCGTAGCGCTCCAGACTGTAATTGATAGCTGTGGTCTCACACAAATAATAAATGAACCCACGCATCGCAACGGTAATACGATAGACCTAGTGCTTGTCAGGGGTATCACCGTCTCCAAAGTTACGATACTCCCGTATACTAAAGTATTGTCCGATCATTACCTTATAAAATTCGAGGTTCAGACGCATGTTCGTCAAACTAATAATAATAATAACTGCTATAGCAGCCGCAACATTAATACGGCCACAACGACAACTCTTGCTGACCTACTGCCCTCGGTTATGGCATGGTTTCCTGCTGGCTCCGCTGTGAACGGGACTCTCGCTGCTGTGTTGGATCCGCTTTGGACTGGACTCTCGCGACTGTGTTGGATCCATTGTGGATTGAACTTTCACAGTATCATGTTAGACCCGCTCGACATCCATTGCTTTCCTCCTCTCTAAGGTTCTCATAGTCATTATTGTCACCGACGTCCCACTGGGTCATTATTGTCACCGATGTCCCACTGGGTGTGAGTTTTCCTTGCCCTTATGTGGGCCTACCGAGGATGTCGTGGTGGTTTGTGCAGCCCTTTGAGACACTAGTGATTTAGGGCTGTATAAGTAAACATTGATTGATTGATTGATACTATTTATCAATCAATCAATGTTTATTCATATAGTCCTGAATCTCAAGTGTCTCAAAGGGCTGCACAAGCCACAACGACATCCGCGGATCAGCGCCCACTTAAGCCCAAGGAAAAACTCACAACCCAGTGGGTCAACGATTAGAATGACTATGAGAAACCTTGGAGAGGACAGCAAATGTGGGTAACCTCCCCCCTAGGGGAGACCGGATGCAATGGACGTCGAGTGGGTCTGACATAATATTGTGAAACTAGTCCATAGTGGCTCTAACATAATAGTGGGAGTTGGATGCATTAAAAAAAGAAAAACATGTTTAAAAAGTTAAAGTACCCCTGATAGTCACACACACACACACGTACTAGGTGTGGTGAACTACCATCTGCAGTTGACCCATCTCCTTGTTCCATTCCCTGGGAGGGGAGGGGAGCAGTGAGAAGCAGCTGTGGCCACGCTCAGGAATAATTTTATTGATTTAACCCCCAATTCCAGCAGCACGGTGGTACAAGGGTTAGTGCATGTGCCTCACAATACGAAGGTCCTGAGTAGTCCTGAGTTCAATCTCGGGCTCGGGATCTTTCTGTGCGGAGTTTGCATGTTCTCCCCGTGACTGCGTGGGTTCCCTCCGGGTACTCCGGCTTCCTCCCACCTCCAAAGACATGCACCTGGGGATAGGTTGATTGGCAACACTAAATTTGTGTGAGTGTGAATGTTGTCTCTATCTGTGTTGGCCCTCTGATGAGGTGGCGACATGTCCAGGGTGTACGCCGCCTTCTGCCCAAATGAAGCTGAGATAGGCTCCAGCACCCCCAGTGACCCCAAAAGGGACGAGCAGTAAAAAATGGATGGATGGAATGCACACATTTTTTTGAAAACCTGTTAAAAAGTTAAAGTACCACTGATTGTCTCACACACACACTAGGTGTGAGGAAATTATCCTCTGCATTTGACCCTTCCCCTTATTCCACCCCCTGGGAGGTGAGGGGAGCAGTGAGTAGCAGCGGTGGCCACGCTCAGGAGTCATTCTAGTGATACCCCAATTCCAACCCTTGATGCTGAGTGGGAGGGTAATGAGTCCCATTTTTATAGTCTTTGGTATGACTCGGCCGGGGTTTGAGCTCACGGCGGACCCTCTAACCCAGGGGTCACCAACGTGGTGCCCGTGGGCACCAGGTAGCCCGTAAGGACCAGATGAGTAGCCCACTGGCCTGTTCTAAAAATAGCTCAAATAGCAGCACTTACCAGTGAGCTGCCTCTATTTTTAAAATTTTATTTTTTTACTAGCAAGCTGGTCTCGCTTTGCTCGACATTTTTAATTCTAAGAGAGAAAAAACTCAAATAGAATTTGAAAATTTAGAAAATATTTTAAAGACTTGGTCTTCACTTGTTTAAATAAATTTATTTTTTTTTTTACTTTGCTTCTTATAACTTTCAGAAAGACAATTTTAGAGAAAAAATACAACCTTAAAAATGATTTTGGGATTTTTAAACACATATACCTTTTTACCTTTTAAATTTCTTCCTCTTCTTTCCTGACAATTTACATCAATGTTCAAGTATTTTTTTTATTATTATTATTGTAAAGAATAATACATTAATTTTAATTTAATTCTTCATTTTAGCTTCTGTTTTTTCGACGAAGAATATTTGTGAAATATTTCTTCAAATTTATGATTAAAATTCAAAAAAATTATTCTGGCAAATCTAGAAAATCTGTAGAATCAAATGTAAATCTTATTTCAAAGTCTTTTGAATTTCTTTTAAAATTTTTGTTCTGGAAAATCTAGAAGAAATAATGATTTGTCTTTGTTGGAATTATAGCTTGGTTCAATTTGTTATATATTCTAAAAAGTGCAGATTGGATTTTAACCTATTTAAAACATGTCATCAAAATTCTAAAATTAATCTTAATCAGGAAAAATTACTAATGATGTTCCATAAATTCTTTTAATTTTTTCAAAAAGATTCGAATTAGCTAGTTTTTCTGTTCATTTTTTTCGGTTGAATTTTGAATTTTAAAGAGTCGAAATTGAAGATAAGCTATGTTTTAAAATGTAATTTTCATTTTTGGTGTGTTTTCTCCTCTTTTAAACCGTTCAATTAAGTGTTTTTTTCATCATTTATTCTCTACAAAAAACCTTCCGTAAAAGGAAAAAAAAATGTACGACGGAATGACAGACAGAAATACCCTTTTTTTTTTTCTATATACATATAGATTTATTTGTTAAAGGTGAATTGAGCAAATTGGCTATTTCTGGCAATTTATTTAAGTGTGTATCAAACTGGTAGCCCTTCGCATTAATCAGTACCCAAGAAGTAGCTCTTGGTTTCAAAAAGGTTGGTGACCCCTGCTCTAACCCAGTGGTCCCCAACCTTTTTGTATCCGCGGACCGGTCAACGCTTAATAATTTGTCCCGCGGCCCGGGGGGAAGGGGGGGAGATGCTCTTTTTTATTTTTATTTTTTTGGTCATGAAAAAGGGACGTTTTTGTCATGAAAAAGGGAGGTTTTTGTGGTTGGTGCACTAATTGTAAGTGTATATTGTGGTTTTTATGTTGATTTAATAAATAAAATAACTAATTTTTTTTATCCATCCATTTTCTACCGCTTATTCCCTTTGGGGTCGCGGGGGGCGCTGGCGCCTATCTCAGCTACAATCGGGCGGAAGGCGGGGTACACCCTGGACAAGTCGCCACCTCATCACAGGGCCAACACAGATAGACAGACAACATTCACACTCACATTCACACACTAGGGCCAATTTAGTGTTGCCAATCAACCTATCCCCAGGTGCATGTCTTTGGAGGTGGGAGGAAGCCGGAGTACCCGGAGGGAACCCACGCATTCACGGGGAGAACATGCAAACTCCACACAGAAAGATCCCGAGCCTGGATTTGAACCCAGGACTGCAGGAACTTCGTATTGTGAGGCAGACGCACTAACCCCTCTGCCACCGTGAAGCTAATTTTTTTTTTATTTTTTTTATTATTATTTTTTTTTTAATATAAATGAATAACAAATTCTTCTGCGGTCCGGTACCAAGCGCCCGGTGGTTGGGGACCGCTGCTCTAACCACAAGGCCACTGAGCAGATTCTTGTCAATCAATCAATCAATCAATCAAAGTTTATTTATACAGCCCAAAAATCACGAGTGTCTCAAAGGGCTGCACAAGCCACAACGACATCCTCGGTTCAGATCCCACATCGAGGCAAGGAAAAACCCAACCCAGTGTCTTACATAAGGATTGTTAATGATAGGCAATATTCGGGAAAAAAAATGCAGTTTCCCTTTCATTTAAGAATATGTTTTTTTGGGGGGTGAAAGATGAACTTGATTATTTTGAATGTTGTATGAAAATATTAAAGCGCCCAAATTCACCGAGCCAGGTTTGTCCAATCACGTCTTCATGTTTCCCCTCTCTGCTCGTGACGTCACCAGCTCCCGGAGCCCTCGTCCTCTGATTGGTGGAAAGTCTCGTCCAATGAGAAGGCTTCTCGGCAAAGTTGTTAACCCCCAACAGTAGCACTTTTTAGTGAGCACCTCTCTATAGTTTCAACCTGCCGCTCGGCGACGAGGACATGGACACTTTAACACCAACACGTTTTCTCCATACGGCCGCAGAGCACATCGTGTGTTTTTTCCCACCATGACACCCGTTCAATGTGTACTTTAGTCATTTAAAGCTGGAGGAGAAGAAGCAGCAGCTTGGCTAGCCTTCATGTTCTCTAGCTAGCTGCGTCGTTTTTCCTCTTTTCTTTTCTTTTTTTTTTTTTTTTTTTTTTTTGAAGCTCTCACTTGAGGATTTCACCTCGGCTGGAAGGTGGAAAAGTGCCGGACTGCGTGGAAGGACGTCATGGGCGTAAGTACCTCGCTCGTAGCGTAGAAAAAAAAAAGAAAGGCCCGTGTTGGAGAGTGTTTGGCTGGCATCAGATGATTGCAGACACGCAATCAAATTCCCCAGCAGCTCAGCTTTGGATGTCGTTGACGACAAGCCGAAAAGGTGGAAGTTTCTAGAAAAAAAAAAAATGTCGTGTGTGTCTTAAAATGTGTTCCGACTTGACTTTTTTTTTTTTTTTTTTCCCCACATGACTGACAAAAACAGAAGGTCGCAAACGTCATCATCTAGTGTGGCTGCTCGGAAAGCTCTCCGTGTTTGACCTTTTAGAAAGTACTCGTTTGGCCCCACGCAGACTTTTCATCTTATTCCAATGCCGATGTCGATTTGCGAAGCGTTTTTGGTGCGGAGTTTTTTTATGTGTGAAAACATTGTTTGCTCACTGGCTCGGGGCGTGTGGCTCCACAGCGCCACGCAGCCTTAGTGGTGGGCTGGGGAAGTGCGTGGCCTTGACCCTCCTCCCTACATGGGCCTGACTGAACAAACATGGTCTCCCTAAAGCAGGGGTCTCAAACTCAATTTACCTGGGGGGGCCACTGGATGCAGAAACTGACTGAGGCGGGGCCGCGAGAAAAGATTTCTTAAAAAAATCTAACATGCACCTTCTATGAAGGGCTTTCCCGTCCTAGCATTGCTAGGGCAGGAAAGCCAATGTCACGCCAAATTTCTTCCCCTCTACAACCCCCCCCCCCATTTACTTCCAGGGTAATAATTTGTACAGACGTTTTGTTAACGCTATTTTATAATTGGGGCGGCATGGCGTAGTGGGGAGAGCGGCCGTGCCAGAAACCTGAGGGTTGCAGGTTCTCTTCCCACCTATTGACATCCAAATCGCTGCCGTTGTGTCCTTGGGCAGGACACTTCACCTTTGCCCCCGGTGCCGCTCACACTGGTGAATGAATGAATGATTGGTGGTGGTCGGAGGGGCCGTAGGCGCAAACCGGCAGCCACGCTTCGGTCAGTCTACCCCAGGGCAGCTGTGGCTACAGATGTAGCTTACCACCACCAGGTGTGAATGAATGATGGGTTCCCACTTCTCTGTGAGCGCTTTGAGTATCTAACAATAGAAAAGCGTGATATAAATCTAATCCATTATTATTATTATTAAAAATACAGACGTTTTGTTAACGCTATATCATAAAAAATAAAAAAACTATTTACAGACACAAGCTATGGGACAACTTAAGAGGAAACATGACTCCGGAAGTAAATGGGTCATCCCATAGCTTGTGTTTGTAAATTGTTTTTATTAATTTTTTATAATATAGGGTTAACAAAACGTCTGTATTTTTTTAATATAGCATTATATTTTTTATAATATAGTGTTAACAAAACGTCTGTATTAATCATGACTCCGGAAGTAAATGGGGGGGAAGGTTTTTGGCGTGACACCAACCCTCACAGTTTTTCCGGGAGACTCCTGTATTTCAGTGCACCTCCCGATAATCTACCGTCTTAACCATTTTCCCGAATTTGTCCCAATTTTCACTTGCCCGACATTATTAAAGGCTGCCGTGACTGCACTGCCTTTAACGTCCTCTACACCAGTGGTTCTCAACCTTTTTTCAGCGATGTCCCCTGTGAACATTTTTTTTAATTCAAGTACCCCCTAATCCAGTGTTTCTCAACCTTTTTTCAGAGATGTACCCATCAGAGCCAAACATTTTTGGTTGAAAAAAAAAAGAGATAAGTAAAATACAGCACTATGTCATCAGTTTTCTGATTTATTAAATTGTATAACAGTGCAAAATATTGCTCATTTGTAGTGGTCTTTCTTGAACTATTTGGAAAAAAAGATATAAAAATAACAAAAAAACTTGTTCACACCATAACACAACTTAAACACAAGAGCACAAATACCCAGAACACCTTGCAGCCCAAACTCTCCCGGGCTACAATATACACAACCTCAACCGACGCAAGTAGGGAGAGTGGGGGGGTTGGTGGTAGCGTGGGTGTGTGTATTGTAGCCCGGAATAGTCAGGGCTGCATGGGATTCTGGGTATTTGTTATGTTGAGTTTATGTTGTATTATGGTGCGGATTTTCTCCTGAAATGTGTTTGTCATTCTTGTTTGGTGTGGGTTCACAGTCTGGCAAATATTTGTAAAAGTGTCAAAGTTTTTTTTACGGCCACCCTCAGTGTGACTTGTGTAGCTGTTGACCAAATATGTCTTGCAACATCACACGTGGACTGCTCAGCCAATTGTAACAATCAAATAGGCTTGCACGCTGTCAGTAGAGGATTCAGAGGGTGTTAAGAACAGTGCGATTGCGGCATCCCTTGAGTATTGTTGATTGGGTAAAAATCGGCAGGGATTACCAGAGAATGGATACCCTGATATTAAGGGGACTCCCGTGAAAATTGGGAACGTTGGGAAGTATGACGCTGTAAAGTTCCGTTCATATTAAACTCGTGGGCCGCACGTACATTAAATTGTCATATCAGAGTGCGGGCCGCAAAATATGTTTTTATTTGTCTTTATCTTAACTATACTTTGATATACGTTACAGTAGTCTGTGTAAAGCTTGCACAGCAGGATAGTTTTGGGGCGGTTTAGCTCGGTTGGTAGAGGGTCAGCGCCAGCAACTTGAGGGCTCGATCCCCGCTTCTGCTAACTTAGTCACTGCTGTTGTGTCCTTGAGCACGACACTTTACCCGCCTGCTCCCAATGCCACCCACACTGGTTTATAGCAAAAAACAACATGTAACTTCGATATTGGGTCTCACAATGTAAAGTGCTTTGAGTCACTAGAAAAAAGCACTATATGAATATAAAAAGAATATATGTGTATATATAAATGTACTATCCAATGGAAAGCCAGTATTGTCTAAACCAGTGGTTCTCAACCTATTTTCAGTGATGTACCCCCTGTGAACATTTTTTTAATTCAAGTACCCCCTAATCAGAGCAAAAGCATTTTTGGTTGACAAAAAGAGATACAGAAGTAAAATACAGCACTATGTCATCAGTTACTGATCAATTAAATTGTGTAACAGTGCAAAATATTGCTCATTTGTAGTGGTCTTTCTTGAACTATTTGGAAAAAATTTACTAAAAAAACTAAAAACTTGTTGAAAAATAAATAAGTGATTCAATTATAAATAAAGATTTCTACACATAGAAGTAATCATCAACTTAAAGTGCCCTCCTTGGGGATTGTAATAGAGATCCATCTGGATTCATGAACTTCATTCTAAACATTTCTTCACCCAAAAAAAAGCTTTAACATCAATATTTATGGAACATGTCCACATAAAAATCTAGCTGTCAACACTGAATATTGCATTGTTGCATTTCTTTTCACAGTTTATGAACGTACATTCTTATTTAGGTGTAGTTTTATTCAATAAATATATTTATAAAGGATTTTTGAATTGTTGCTATTTTTAGAATATTTTGAAAAAAATCTCACCTACCCGTTGGCATACCTTCAAGTACCCCCAGGGGTACGCGTACCCCCATTTGAGAACCACTGTTCTAAACCAGTGTTTTAAGTTAAAGTACCAATGATTGTCACACACACACACTAGGTATGGCAAAAGTATTCACTGTATTTGACCCATCACCCTTAATCACCCCCTGGGAGGTGAGGGCAGCAGTGAGCAGCAGCAGTGGCCGCGCCCAAGAATCATTTTTGTTGATTTTTAACCCCCAATTCCAACCTTTTTAATGCTGAGTGTCAAGCAGGGAGGTAACGGGTCCCATTTTTATAGTCTTTGGGCTCCTACCGATCTCAGGGCGGACACTCCAACCACAAGGCCACTGAGCAGGTGGGCCGTGAGATATTAGCTGTGTACCAATTCAGGGTCTGCGTCCTTTTGAAGGCCGTTTACGTCGCAACACCACGCGAAGGCTATCCCAATTCATTCAAATTCGAAGGCTCCTCAAAATGCAGCCGACGAATGCGCCCTCCTTTTCCTGCAACTATCCTTTTTTACACTATGGTGTAAAATTTTTACTTCTATCCGTCCGTAGACTAGCTATCAACGCGCTAAAATCTATAGTGGGTTTACATAATCCACCCACGAAACGTTAGTGATTAGAGGGTTCCAGTCGGACAGATTTTCACAGGACACATTTCCGGTGATGTTGCATTAGTGAGCCACGGATGAGGAGATGCTGCTCCGTTATTGATTTAAATAAAGTCTTAATGTCATTAAAACAGTTAGCTCCATCTTTTGACACGTTTTTGAATCCCGTCCTTGCCCACTACACGGCTACAACAAAGATGACGAGGAGAATACCTGGCGAAGGTGAGCCACATAGCCACAAAACGGTGCATCCTGAAGAGACGCTCAGAAAGCTCCTTGAAGTGGTCTGTAAAACATTATCCATGCAAGACTTTCACCAAAGAACCACAAGTACATGTTATGTGGCCCACAAGATAGTGTTTTAAATAAAAATAAAAAAAATCATAAGATCACTTTAATGCACCTTATAATCCGGTACGTCTTTTGTATGAAAAAAGACCTGAATAGACCCGCTCATCGGCAGTGCGCCTTTTAATCTGGTGCGCCCTATGGTTCGAAAAATACGGTACCACTATAATGACCAACATTAAAATACAGCAGCGTATTGGGCCCAAGTATTCATTTAAAACAAGGCAGAGGTTTTATTTAACACATTTTCAATATTTTGGCCATTGTTACAGTTTAAACAGTTACTCTGTTTGAAGATCGGAAAATAAAACCCTGTTCTTGAATTCTTTGGCGTACCACTAGATAAGCCTGTGTACTACTCGTGGTACATGTACCGCAGTTTGAGAATTACTGTTATACAGGAATAAAGGAGTGTATCAGTGACTAAAGGGTGTCGTTTCATGTCTAGCGGGCGCTCAGAATACTGAAATATGTATTTGGAACATAGTCAACAGGTTTTTATTCTCTATCTCTGAAAGTATTTGATTCATAAAACTTGATTCCTACTTCACGGGAATATATGTATTGCAGTCATGTCTGGAACCAAACAAAGGCGATAAACGAGGGATTACCGTATTTTTCGGACTATAAATCTCAGTTTTTTTCATATACTCCGGAGCGACTTATGTGTAAAATTAACACATTACCGTAAAATATTAAATAATATTATTTATCTCATTCGCGGAAAAGACGAAGAAAATGTCAGCAATCGTCACACACACGTCAACCAATAAGAATTCGGCGGAGGAGGGTCATGACAGAAGTGCATTTTGGGTCATGGAATGCTAACTGCTATATGCTACTGCCGTAGCTATTAAAATGGATCATTTCATCGTTGGCGGAAACCTATAAAAACTGAGAAGGGCTGAACAAAAATGGCACCAAAAAGGAAATCGTGTACTGCAGATTACAAGATGGGCGTAGTGAAATATGCAGCAGAAAACCACAAGAGGAAGCGGCGCATACCTTTGGAGTTGGCAGAGTTGTTGAGAAGCGACATCAAGGAAGAAGATTTCATGGGATTTATCGATTAGGAGTGACAGATTGTTTGGTAAACGTGTAGCATGTTCTATATGTTATAGTTATTTGAATGACTCTCACCATAATATGTTACGTTAACATACCGGGCACCTTCTCAGTTGGTTATTTATGCCTCATATAACGTACACTTATTTATTTGGATTTTATCAAATAAATTTCCCACCAAAATGCGACTTATACTCCAGTGCTACGTATACATGTTTTTTTCTTTCTTTATTATGCATTTTCGGCCGGTGCGACAAATACTCCGGAGCAATTTATAATCCGAAAAATACGGTACTGTATTACTACTACTTGCTGAAATTTGAACATGTATACTCATTTGTGTGCATTACTATATCATATAACATATCATATTTGGTACAGATCAGCTGGTTAAGTACATATTTCTGTAAAAAATCCATACAAATTTGTGCTGTTCTACACCACATTGTAAAACAACTCATTCATTCATACTTTGCAGCTTTAGAAACATGCCCTCTTTTAATGGACCATCAGCGATTCAAACATGTATTTTCTTCTAAGGTGGAACACAAGTCCACCCAGGAAATACAAATACCGGTAGTCTGTTCCCGGGTCAAGCTGTGGGCATTTTAACAGACATACAAGTGTACAAACCCTGAAGGTTTATGTGACTGGCAAACTGATGTCCTGACTGTAAAGGCAGACGTGCTAACTGCTGATCCACCGTGTTGACTTGTGCAACTTATTTTTCCTCAAATATGTGTTGGAATTATAAATTTCACCGCACCACAGGTGTTTGTTTACCTTCTTAAAAGCTGCACTGTATTTTCAAAGCTTTCACTTTACAGCTTCCAAAACGCAATAATGTAAAAACGCAACAATAGATAATTTTTGTGAACGATACTCATCTTTTCTTTATTTTTTTTCAGGGCCTCAATATGCAGTTTAATGGATTTCATGGAAGGAGAAGTGGACTTGTTGTAGTTAAACATGGAGTCATCTGTGGCAAGTAAGTTGTTGTTGATGTCAAATATTAATGTCAAATCTAATAGAATATTTTTGACAAGCGTCACTAGTTTGACTCCTCTTGAACATTCAATGAGTTTTATTAATGATGATGGTCCTCTTCTAGAGTTATTTTGTGCTATTTTGAGTCCTCTCCGTTATTTATACTCATGTTGTGAATGTTGTTTCTTTGAAGCAGACAGCTGCTTTTACATCTGAGTCCACATATTGGAGATGACGGTATCATAAATCAGTGGTTGTTAAACTTTTTTTTTACCAAGTAACACCTCAGAAAACACTTGGCTCTCCAACTGCATTTTTATTTGAATTTTGCCTATCACTCACAACACTGGGTTGAGTTTTCCCTCGCCCTGATGGGGGATTTGAACCGAACTCACTCAGAAGCCTATGCACAGAAGAGAGGCTGTCTGATCTCCTTCTCCTCTCCATTGAAAAAGTCATAAGGTTGCTGCTTTAAGGCTCCCGGAAGGTTTGGTTACTGATTGTGCACTGATTTCACAGCATTTCATGGAAGCCCTGAATTTACTTTGAGGAGCATATTTGGGTATGGGTGGCCTACAGCCCTCTACTGGCCCCTGGTCCATATTATTGGCCCTGTATTGCGTTTCAGTTGTTTAGTCTGAGCATTAAGTGAGAAAGACCATAAGTTACAACTTTATGGTGTTTTCATCAAGTGATGAAAGAAGGACAGATTTTCATATTGAAGTTTTATCCATTTGGGTTTTTTCAAAGTTCATTTTGCACTGTTCAATGTTCAATATTAAAGTGCTTATATTTAACAATAAATAGCCTAATAATAAACCAGTGTTTTGTTGCTTATCATGTCTTCCAAGCCTATTATAATGTGAATTAACTCATTATGACAATAATTTGTTGACACAAAAGAAATGGCAATCACTTTTACCTACAAAGGACACACAGCTAAGTAGTTGGCTTTCAATTAGCGAATTTAATTTTACATTAACTGCGATGAGGTGGCGACTCGTCCAGGGTGTACGCTGCCTTCCGCCCGATTGTAGCTGAGATAGGCGCCAGCGCCCCCCGCCACCCCAAAAGGGAATAAGCGGTAGAAAATGGATGGATGGATGGAATTTTACATTAATTTCCATATTGTGTAAAGGACCAAAAAAAAAAAAATTTCTGCCCTTTTCTGACTTTGAGCCCCTACCCCTCTATAATCATGTGCACGTCCCTGTTATTGCAAGTTTGTACTTAAATACAATGGTTAACATACTAAACATCTTGTCTTTTAGTAAGTAAACGATCAAAGGCTCCTAATTACTCTGCTGAAATATGCAGTAACATATTGTGTCATTTTCTGTTCTATTATTACGTCAACATTAGATGGATAGATAGATAGATAGATAGATAGATAGATAGATAGATAGATAGATAGTACTTTATTGATTCTTTCAGCAGAGGATCCTTCAGGAAAATTCAAAAATTATTAAGGACAAGTGGTAGAAAATGTATTAATATACTTTTTCATTTACTGTAAATATCTGGTTATTTTCTCTTAACATGTTCTATCTACATTTCTGTTAAAATGTAATAATCACTTATTCTTCTGTTGTTTGATACTTTACATTAGTTTTGAATGATACCACACATTTTGGTATCAATACGATACCAAGTAGTTACAGGATCATACATTGGTCATATTCAAAGTCCTAATGTGTCAAGGGACATATTTCCTGAGTTTATAAACATAATATACATTTAAAAAATTGATTCTGTGATACTAAAAAATATCAATGTAATCTTAGTAGTATCGACTAGATACGCTCCTGTACTTGATATCATTACAGTGGATGTTGGGTGTAGATCCACCAATGGCATTTGTTTACATTCAGGTACGGGGTCATTAGCGGTGCATCCAGTGAGCTACGGTGTGTAGTGAAGCATGTTTAGCTATTCCTTGTCCTGCAGGGATGATACTTGTAAGAAACGTAATTTATTTGTCGCCATGGAGGCGAGGATTAGTGAATTAAAAGTAGCTACAACACAGCCGACTTCGGGTGGATGTTAACCGCTAGCTTGCTAGCTAGCCATGTCTTAAAGCACCTCTTCCTGAGGGTGTTTCAGTATTATAACGTTAGTTTTTAAGCCAAAATGCGTCCAATCTCCCTTTTCTGTTTACACCGTGTCTGCTTGTAAGTACTCCGTGATTGTGTGCTGCGGAACATGCTCGTCTGCTCCTAAAACCAGCAATGACATCACGGCGGAGGGTGGGGCTCCGGTACTTTTTAGAGACGGTATAGTACCGAATATGATTCATATTCAACCCTATGTGTGACAGCCTCTTGAAAGTAAACAAACATTTGTCACATCTGCCTTACGTCACTGCTGGCAAACAGCGAGCCTTGATGACATAGCGAGACTGGAGCGATGTCCGTATGCATCGTTGCAATACTTTGCCATGACACGAGATGCTAGTGCCATGGGGGTGGTTGTGAATTGTGAATTATTGTGAATTATATTTTATATAGCGCTTTTCTCTAGTGACTCAAAGTGCTTTACATAGTGAAACCCCATATCTAAGTTACATTTAAACCAGTGTGGGTGGCACTGGGAGCAGTTGGGTAAAGTGTCTTGCCCAAGGACACAACGGCAGTGACTAGGATGGCGGAAGCGGGAATTGAACCTGCAACCCTCAAGTTGCTGGCACGGCCACTCTACCAACCGAGCTATGGTTGAAGTAGGGGAGGGGAGGGGAGGAGGGAGAATTCAAATTGAGCCTAAGTCAATGAGCATGAACTGATGAAGTCTACTTGGATGAGATACGAAACAGCTTCTTAGACAATCTGAACAGTCCAGTTGTGATTGATTGCATCCTCTGAGAATAAAATGACTTGGATGCATGAACGTCCAGAGAGATACTTCACCTTGTTTGGTTGATTCAATGTTTATTGTCTTTCAGTACAGGTGCGGATGTTATACATTTAAATTTGGTGGATTTGTAAATGTAATATTAGAATGGTAACTGGTATTACTAATTTGAACATAAATATGACTTTTTAAAATCATTGTTTGAACTGTTAATCACCAATAAAGTCGAGACCCACGTATTAGATGGATAGGCTATATTTTGTAGGCTTTCACAATCTTTTGGTCATTGAAGAATCATTCTTAATGTTGCTGTAGCTATGACTAAAACTTCCATCCATCCATCCATTTTCTACCGCTTATTCCCTTTTGGGGTCGCGGGGGGCGCTGGCGCCTATCTCAGCTACAAACTTGCGCCATTTTTAACAGTGCTTTAGGTTTGTACGGTAAAACCGGTATTAGTATAGTACCGCAATACTAATGAATCATATTTGATACTATACCGCCTCTGAAAAGTACATGACAACATCTACTTTCGTTTAAAAAAATATATAAATTATGTTTATAAACTCAGGAAATATGTCCCTGGTCACATGAGGACTTTGAAAATGACGGATGTATGATCCTGTAACGATTTGGTATCATATTGATACCCAAATTTATGGTATCATCCAAAACTAATGTAAAGTATCAAACTGAAGAATAAGTGAT
Source organism: Nerophis ophidion (assembly GCF_033978795.1). Classification (NCBI taxonomy): domain Eukaryota; kingdom Metazoa; phylum Chordata; class Actinopteri; order Syngnathiformes; family Syngnathidae; genus Nerophis; species Nerophis ophidion. The sequence goes on from NC_084624.1 coordinate 42,496,766, forward strand.
TATTACATTTTAACCGAAGTGTAGATAGAATATGTTAAAAGAGAAAGTGAGCGGATATTAACAGTAAATGAACAAGTAGATTAATAATTCATTGTCTACCACTTCTCTTTAATAATGTTGACAAAATAGAATGGAAAGTGACACAATATGTTACTGCATATGTCAGCAGCTAAATTATGAGCCTTTGTTTGCTTACTTACTAATAAAAGACAAGTTGTCTTGTATGTTTACTCTTTTATTTTAGGACAAACTTGCAATAAGAAACATATGTTTAAAGTACCATGAGATTTTTTTGTTAAAATAAAGCCAATAGTGCTTTTTTTTGGTGATCCCCTTTATTTAGAAAAGTACCGAAAACTATCAAAATAATTTTGGTACCAATACCCAAATATTGGTATCGGAACAACACTACAGTCTTGTCAATAGATGCTTTTTATAATGTATTTAGTGTATTTACTTAACACAATGTAATGTTTACAATTCAACATGTCCGAAAAGGAGTCAGATCTTTTGGTCTTTAAAGAAGCATTGCTAATATTGCTGTTGATATGACTAAAACCTGCACTATGTTATAATATCTATGTTGTCAATAGTTTATTTTTATTATACAAACAGGTGATGTACTTAACACAATGACATGTTTACAATTCAACATGTCCAAAAAGGAGTGGGAAGAAGTCTTTCAAGTCTTTTGAATTTTTTAAAATTTTGGTTCTGGTTATGATTTGTCTTTGTTAGAACTATAACTTGGTCCAGTTTGTTATATATTCTAACAAAGTGCAGATTGGATTTTAACCTATTTAAAACATGTCATCAAAATTCTAAAATTAATCTTAATCAGGAAAAATTTCTAATGATGTTCCATAAATTATTTTTTTTTATTTTTTCAAAAAGATTTAAATTAGCTAGTTTTTGTCTTCTTTTTTCGGTTTAATTTCAAATTTTAAAGAGTTGAAATTGAAGATAAACTATGTTTCAAAATTTAATTTTCATTTTTTTCCTGTTTTCTCCTCTTTCAAACCGTTCAATTAAGTGTTTTTTTTCATAATTTATTCTCTACAAAAAACCTTCCGTAAAAGGAAAAAAAAGGTACGACGGAATGACAGACAGAAATACCTATTTTTATATACATATAGATTTATTTATTAAAGGTAAATTGAGCAAATTGGCTATTTTTGGCAATTGATTTGAGTGTTTATCAAACTGGTAGCCCTTCGCATTAATCAGTACCCAAGAAGTAGCTCTTGGTTTCAAAAAGGTTGGTGACCCCTGGTATACATGATAAGCTGAATCAGTTCAGGATAAATTATATGAAACTGTAGTGTTCAGCATTGTTGTTGTTTGTGCTGTAAACGGTCTCTAAAAATTCCTTTATCAATATAGTGGGGAAAAAAAGTATTTAGTCAGCCACCGATTGTGCAAGTTCTCCCACTTAAAATGATGACAGAGGTCTGTAATTTTCATCATAGGTACACTTCAACTGTGAGAGACAGAATGTGAAAAAAAAAATCCAGGAATTGTAGGAATTTTAAAGAATTTATCTGTAAATAATGGTGGACAATAAGTATTTGGTCAACCATTCAAAGCTCTCACTGAAGGAAGGAGGTTTTGGCTCAAAATCTCACGATACATGGCCCCATTCATTCTTTCCTTAACACGGATCAATCGTCCTGTCCCCTGAGTTTATACCAAAAAGTTCTATTTTGGTTTCATCTGACCACATGACATTCTCCCAATCCTCTGCTGTATCATCCATGTATCCATTTTGGTATAAACTCAACTCGTCCTGTTTGGAGGAAGAAGAATACTGAGTTGCATCCCAAGAGCACCATACCTACTGTGAAGCATGGGGGTGGAAACATCATGCTTTGGGGCTATTGTTATGCTAAGGACACAGGACGATTGATTCGTGTTAAAAAAAGAATGAATGGGGCCATGTATTGTGAGATTTTGAGCCAAAACCTCCTTCCATCAGTGAGAGCTTTGAATGGTTGACCAAATACTTATTTTCCACCATAATTTACATATAAATTCTTTAAAATTCATACAATGTGAATTCCAAGATTTTTTGTTCACATTCTGTCTCTCACAATTGAAGTGTACCTATGATTAAAATTACAGACCTCTTTCATCATTTTAAGTGGGAGAACTTGCACAATCGGTGGCTGACTAAATACTTTTTTGCCCCACTGTATTTTTGCTTTATTCATTATTGAATAAAGCCAAATAATTAATAGTGGCAATGACTCGGTTCAGGATAAATTATATGAAACAGTGGTGTTCATCAAACTGTCTCGGAAAATTCCTTTATCAATATAATTACATTTAATATATGTTAAATGGATTTTATAAAGATAAATTCGAAAAATTTTATTGTGCATATTTTGTATCGGTGAAACGTGCTTTTTGAAAAAAAAAGTTTTCAATTGTTTATTTCTAATAAGTTATATTATTATTGTGTTGCGATATAGCTTTATAAGCGCTCATATGATGTAAAGTTACGTCACGAGTTTTTAAGCTCGAGTTGTACACAAAATGTGTATTTGTATTGTTTCACGTTTAAATCTCAATCATAGTATTAGTTTGTGGCGGTGCGCGCCGCCGATGGCCCCTTCTCCCCCATGGCCGCAACGCGCACGCGCCCAGAGCCGCGCGGGAATGGTCGCTGGGCGGGCTGGGGGTTGGACCGCTGCGAGCAAAACACGGCAAAAGACTTTTAAATGTCCGCCATGTTGGCCATGGCGCACTGAGCCAACGCTAGGGAGCGGAGCGCCGGAAAGAAACAGTCCGAGAGAGAGCGACCGAGATCCGGGCCTTCCCCCGGGCTCCGCTGGCGACGCCCTACATACAAGCTACAAGCATTCGAACGTCAGAGTAGCGATTAACCGCACAGAATCATCCATGAAAGCTTCACTCGTCACCGCGGTGGATATTAGGACATCTTGTAGACATCTTTTGCGGGCGGACTTGTGAAAACAAAATGAGTAAATTGTCGTTTCGGGCGCGGGCGCTGGACGCTACCAAGCCGCTGCCCGTCTTCCGCTGTGAGGATTTACCCGACCTGCACGAATATGCGTCCATTAACCGGGCAGTGCCGCAGATGCCGACCGGGATGGAGAAAGAAGAGGAATCGGTATGCTTTTATTTCTTCCACAATGTCCTAAATGTGCTTTTCCACCATCACAGACACCCTCTTCTTTTCTGCGCAAGCGATCACAAAATGGCGGCCATTTTTTTCCGCGACAAACACGACGGATTCCCGCTGTAATCCGCACATATTCTGGGTTTTGATCGCATATTAAACAAGGCAGGGGCACGTTTTGACGATTTTGGATGCCTTAGCCCAGTTTTGTAGTTTGGTTTAAGCGTGAGGTGGCTTTCTGAGTACAAAGGAGTCATGTGACCTGGGCGATTCCGACATTTTGTGTCGTCTGGCAGGGACCGGGCCTTGTGTTGGCGTAGTGGCGTGGGAGCACAGCTAGAGGGCGCTCGTGTGTTGGCCTGTGTGCCACGACTAGACCGGAATGTCAACACTGCAGCCATGCTTTACACAGTGGTTCTCAAACCTTTTTTCAGTGATGTACCCCCTGTGAACATTTTTTTAATTCAAATACCCCCTAATCAGAGCAAAGCATTTTTGGTCGAAAAAAATAGATAAAGAAGTAAAATACAGTACTATGTCATCAGTTTCTGATGTATTAAATTGTGTAACATTGCAAAATATTGTTCATTTGTAGTGATCTTTCTTGAACTATTTGGAAAAAAACAGATATAAAAATAACAAAAAACTTGTTGAAATATAAACAAGTGATTCAATTATAAATATGTCCACACACAGAAGTAATCATCAAGTTAAAGTGCGCTCTTTGGGGATTGTAATAGAGATACATCTGGATTCATGAACTTAATTATCAACATTTCTTCACAAAAAAAAGAAATCTTCAATATCAATATTTATGGAACATGTCCACAAAAAAAATCTGGCAGTCAACACTGAATATTGCATTGTTGCATTTCTTTTTCACAGTTTATGAACTTACATTCATATTTTGTTGAAGTATTATTCAATGAATATATTTATTAAGGACTTTAAACTTGTTGCTATTTTTAGAATATATTTAAAAAAAAAAAAATCTCACGTACCTCTTGGCATGCCTTCAAGTACCCCCAGGGGTATGTGTACCCCTTTGGAGAACCACTGGTCTAGAGCACGGCAGAGTAACTGTAATATTCTTCCATATCAGTAGGTGGCAGTAGGTAGCTTTGGAGATGTCGGAACGACCACAATGATTTGTCGTGATCACAATATGCAGACGACAGCTGGAGGTAGTCTGCAGATAAAAATTTGTCTAATGCTTAAACCAAAAATAAACAAAAAGTGTGCCCCTAAGAAAGGGCAATGAAGGTTAGGGGAGGCTATTCAGAACGAAACAAAAACTGAATTGGCCGCAAAATAAAAACAGAATGCTGGATGACAGCAAAGACTTACAGCTTGTGGAACAGAGACGGCATCCACAAAGTACATCCGGACATAACACTCAACAATATCCTCACAAAGAAGGATTTAAACAACTTAAATAGTCTTGATTGCTAAAAACAGAGTAGGTGCGGGGAATAGCGGTCAAGGAAGACATGAAACTGCTACAGGAAAATACCACTTTTTGTGAGGTATTATTGAATAAATATAATTATAAAGGATTTTTGAATTGTTGCTATTTTTAAGATATTTAAAAAAAATCTCACGTACCCCTAGGCATACCTTCAAGTACCCCCAGGGGTATGCGTACCCCCATTTGAGAACCACAGCTTTACACTATGTGCCGTTTTTCATTGTGTCTTACAACCTTTAATCACTCTATCATGATTGCATGTGCTTGGTTTACGGACACAACTGTAATGTTGTTGTTAATACACTTAGTACATGTTCATTTAAACATGTGCCACTGCCACAGGAGTATTGTTTTAACAAGATGCTTACAACTGTGACTGTAATGTGCAAGGTTGCTAATGTTTTGATAACCTTAAAGTTAAAGTACCAATGATTGTCACACACACACACTAGGTGTGGTGAAATTTGTCCTCTGCATTTGACCCATCCCCTTGATCACCTCCTGGGAATTGAGGGGAGCAGTGGGCAGCAGTGGTGCCGTGCTTGGGAATCATTTATGGTGATTTAACCCCAAATTCTAACCTTTGATGCTGAGTGCCAAGCAGGGAGGTAATGGGTCCCATTTTTTTATAGTCTTTGGTATGACTCGGCCGGGGTTTGAACTCCCAACCTACCGATCTCAGGCCGGCCACTCTAACCACTAAGCCACTGAGTAGTACTGCCCACCGAATACACGTGGTCATTCATTCATATAAAAACACAAGCATACTTTGAATAATAATACTTCAGTAATGCGGACGTTGTACCGATCTGTTGTGGTGAAGGAGTAGTTGAGCCGAAAGGCAAAGCTCTCAGTTTACCGGTCGATCTACGTCCCCATCCTCACCTATGGTCATGAGCTTTGGGTCATGACCGAAAGAATAAGATCACGGGTACAAGCAGACGAAATGAACTGGACGAAATTAGTTTCCTCCGCCGTGTGGCGGGGCTCTCCCTTAGAGATAGGTTGAGAAGCTCTGCCATCCTGGAGGAGCTCAACGTAAAGCCGCTGCTCCTCCACATCGAGAGGAGCCAGATGAGGTGGCTTGGGCATCTGGTCAGGATGCCACCCGAACGCCTCCCTAGGGAGGTGTTTAGGGCACGGAGGCCACGGGGAAGACCCAGGACACGTTGGGAAGACTGTCTCCCGGCTGGCCTGGGAACGCCTCGGTATCCCCCGGGAAGAGCTAGACGAATTGGCTGGGGAGAGGGAAGTCTGGGCTTCCCTGCTTAGGCTGCTGCCCCCGCGACCCGACCTCGGATAAGCTGAAGTAAATGGATGGATGGATGTCCATGTACTTATGGTGGTTCTTTTAAATAACAAACACCATGCAGTCTTTCTTAGGCCAGTTTTTAAGTATATGTACAGTGAATAGTGATGGAATGTTTGTAGGTTATCTTTTTCACCTAGAAGAACACAGTAAATGAGTCAGATTATAGCGTGGTTGCCAATTTTTTTTGTAGGATGTAGACCTCATATTTTACAATGGGAACCATTCAGTGTTATTGTTCCTCGCATCATTTTGTTAACATCAATGTGACAAAGTGGGGCTTTCATTTTCAGCCTGGTACCCTCTGAAGGATGCCAAATGTGCAGTTGAGTAATGAGCAGCATCATTCATGGCAGGTCATCATAGTCCTGAGTGTTTGCTTTCTGCCTCCAGTGTGGCTGCACGTGTCGGGTTCAGTGTGTCAGATGGCACAGCAGGTCTGCAGACAGAAGAAATGATGCTGTCACTTTAATGTCTGCGCTCACTTAACTGAAGCTCTTAGTTACGTAAGAATATTACTGCAAGGTGTGTGTGTGTGTGTGTGTGTGTGTGTGTGTGTGTGACGTGCTGTCAGGGGAGGACACCAGGTGGCTTAACCATGAGATGTTCCAAAACGAAGTAATACAGTAAAATACGTTTTAATATTTCTCTTTTGGTTTATGCTTTCTATGTGATTTTGGTGTGGTTCCTGTTTATCTTGATAATTTTCATGGTCAAAATTGTGGAAATTCCATGCTTCCTGATCAAAACAAGGCAGCAGATGAGAAGTGAGGCAGACACAGGCGGGGCCTCCACGGCTACACACAGTGTGTATTGGGCGTGTGCGTGATTGCGGGCGCATGCTTGTTGCCACATGGAAAAGGCAGGTCTAGAGGCAGCAAGTACTTCTGCCTCAAGGTAGGGGGTGATATATTGTCAACTTGCAGGTCAATGCCTCAGCAGTACTTTGAATCGCCACACTGGGAGAGGTGGGGGCGCTCTAGCTAGCAGACACAGGTCTCTCCAGCGGAAGCCAGCATTTTTTTCTTTTCTTTTTTTTAAACTGTATTTACAAGGAACATGGCATTGTTGTTAGAGTAAGCCAGCGTTTGTGGGTGTTTTTTGTCGGATGGAAAAATATTGTTTAATTTCTTGGAATGAAATTGAATTAAATGAATGTGTCTGCCAATATGGAGGATTGTATACTATATCCAAGATTAAATACTTATCTAAACTGGATTTATATGTATATATTAAGGCTGCGAATATTTGGGTGTCCCACGATTCGATTCAATATCTGTTCTAGGGGTCGCGATTCGATATTATATCTTTTTTTCGATTCGATTTGATTCAAAGATATTTTTTCGATTCAAAACGATTCTGTATTCTTTCAATACATAGGATTTCAGCAGGATTTACCCCGGTCTGCTGACATGCAAGCAAAGTAGTAGATTTAAAAAACAAAAATGCTTTTATAATTGTAAACGCTAATATTTTATCAACTAGATGCAATAATGTAAATTTGTTTTAACTATTAAACGAACCAAAAATATGACTTATTTTATCTTTGAAAATATTGGACACAGTGTGTTGTCAAGCTTATGAGATGCGATGCAAGTGTAAGCCACTGTGACACTATTGTTCTTTTTTTTTTTTTGTAAATGTCTAATGATAATGTCAATGAGGGAGTTTTAATCACTGCTATGCTGAAATTATAACTCATATTGATACTGTTGTTGATAATATTAATTTTTGTTTCACTACTTTTGGTTTGTTCTGTGTCGTGTTTGTGTCTTCTAAATTGCTCTGTTTATTGCAGTTCTGAGTGTTGCTGGGTCAGGTTTGGTTTTGGAGTTGAATTGCATTGTTATGGTATTGCTGTGTTGTGGTTTTTTGGATTGATGAAAATAAAAAAAATCGATTTTTAAAAAAATTGCATCGATTCTGAATCGCACAACACATTCGATTCGTATTCGAATCGATTTTTTTCCCACACCTCTAAGAAATATATATATATATACACACACACACACTTGCTTTATCTATATAAAACATGGCTGGGGGTTTTGAAGTTGTTCGAGAGCGCTTTGAAGGTGATTCCCATTAGCCACATCTTTCAAATAATTTTTTTGTATCTTTAAAAATTGTAAAAAAAAAAAATATATATGTATATGTGTTCTTGTCTCATGATTGTGTACAATAGGCGAAAAAATGCAATTCCCCTTTAATGTACCTCTTTCATCTCATTCATAATTTCGTTGGGGAGTCTGAATATAGCCAGCATTGTACATTTCTTAGCTACCTTCTTAAATGTTCTTTTTTGTCCCCATCGATGCACTTTTAAGTGTTCTGTTTTTTGAATTTGTGAAGACACTATACAATATCCTTCATTACAAATGTTGCAAAGTTTTTAATGAATGGTATGCGTTTTCGGGTTGTACCCCGCACGTTGAGACTGGCGCATGCGCAATACGAAGGGTCCTCTTCGGCTGCACACACACCCTCGAGAGATTGGGTTGCCATTCGCATAATCCAGGTTTGTTAGTACACATTGAGAACAGGGCTAGCTTGACCACCATGCATATTTAATGGTCGGCATGTGATGTCCGATATATAGCAATAGCAGAGGATTTTAGCATACTGCATTTTTCGGAGTATATGTCGCTCCGGAGTATAAGTCGCACCTGCGGAAAATGCATACTAAAGAAGGAAAAAAACATATAAGTCGCACTGGAGTATAAGTCGCATTTTTGGGGGAAATTTATTTGATAAAACCTAACACCAAGAATAGACATTTGAAAGGCAATTTAAAATAAATGAAGAATAGTGAACAACAGGCTGAATAAGTGTACGTTATATGAGGCATAAATAACCAACTGAGAAGGTCCCTGGTATGTAAACGTAACATATAGTAAGAGTCATTCAAATAACTAACATATACAACATGCTATACGTCTAGCAAACAATCTGTCACTTCGAATTGCTAAATCCGATGAAATCTTGTACGTCTAGTCTCTTGCGTGAATGAGCTAAGTAATGTTATTTGATATTTTACGGTAATGTGTTAATTTCGCACATAAGTCGCTCTTAAGTATAAGTCGCACCCCCGGCCAAACTCTGAAAAAAACTGCGACTTATAGTCCGAAAAATACGTTTATGCGCATGTGCAAGCCAGTCTGCCACTCAACAAGAGGATAGAGGAAAAAATAAGGAACTCATTGACTACAGTGGCGGACTCGCGAAAGCTATTTTTGTAAAACTTAACCATATATATAGAGATAGTCGCTGACGTCACAAATTAGGGAAATTCCAACCGGCTGGTTTGAGGCAAGTATGAAGGAAGGCAAGATTGTTTTATAAATATCTCCGCTGTGCCTCCATGGTTTGATTTCAAATTTTCGATTATTTCAAATACACAAAAACAGGCACTAATAGTTACGAAAAGTCGACATTGCATAGTAGGTAAATTTGCACCCTGCAAATTTGTTAATCATTGCGCAGTGGTCAGCTGCTAGAAGCCATTGGCGTGGTTATCTTTTAGTATTGTAACTTGTGTCAGGGTGGAGTAAAAAGTTTCTCAACACGTGCATTGTTTATTTTTGGATCAAAGCTTTGTATTGTTTACATTTGGCTACAAATGAGGTCGCTGTCTACGTGGTCCTGCTGGAGAACCACAGCATCTCTCTCACACACACTGCTACAGTTGAAATGTGCAGCGTGTTCTCTTTTGTTGAATTTATACTGCTGACAAACACAATCGTTTCGAAAATATACAGCAAAAGTTGGATTTTTCCATTTTGTCTGAATGGACTCTAATTGTATATTATTCCACTTTGTTCTACTCAACTGTCGGTCCACATGTGCACCTGCTCCATTGTTTTTGCTTCGTTTAACTCTACCTTAAATGGCGACATGATATGACTCTTGATAGATGGGTTACGCTATGATTACCTTTGTTTTTAAATGTGTGCATACATTTTGTAAGCCTTTTTAAACAAATATAATATAGCAAAGTACACAAATTATTCGGTGACGTCATAACGACACCCATAACCACAGCCCCACCGCCGCAGGTATCTTGGCAGTCTAGGGGAAACCGTGCTATTTTGTGTGTTCTTGTGAGAGTAGGGGTGTCCCAAGGACTCTTTGCATGTAGGGGTAAGTGGTCATAATGAGGGGAAGGTGGTATGAATCTAGCCCTTCAGAGTAAAGGATTTCAGATGCTGAGTCGCTCAGGCAGGGCCAGAAAAAATTCCCCAATTTCTATTACACCTTAGTTTGTAACGTTAATTTGTACTGTTAGCCACGCTAGCTAACGTTAAAAGTTAAAATTCCAATGATTGTCTCACACACACACACTAGGTGTAGTGAAATGTGTCCTCTGCATTTAACCCATCCCCATGTTCACCCCCAGGGAGGTGAGGGGAGCAATGAGCAGCAGCGTGTGCCGTGCTCTGGAATAATTTGGTGATTTAACCCTCAATTCTCACCCTTGATGCTGAGTGCCAAGTAGGGAGGCAGTGGGTCCCATTTTTTGTAGTCTTTGGTATGACTCGGCCTGGGTTTGAACTCATGACACCCCAGTCTTAGGGTGGACACTCAAACCACAATGCCACTGAGCTGGGCAAAAATACTATAAAAATTAGGCTAAAATACTTACAAAAAGCTTGCGAACATTAGCAAAGCACTTTCATAAAATTCACAAGAGACAACAGTCAGAGATGGCGGCTTCTTGTACGTGTAGTTCTTTGATTAATTTTCAACCGAAGCATGATAAATGATAACACAATCTCAGCTGTTAACTCTGTTTCTGCTCGGTTTGTTGTGTAGTGGTTGGTTGGTTGAAGTTTATTTCGAACATGAGTGCAGTTTGGGACCAAGGATATACGGTATATCAATAATAATAAAGTACCGTGGTACTAATGAGTTTAAAAAAAGGTACTACTGGGAATACTGCCCTTGGGGAAAAAACGTTTTTCATCCACTTATGCTGCTGTGTGGCAGTGGCGTTGCCGTGTGTCATACAAGCAAAGATTTTCGAAAGGAATAACGATCAAAACATTAATTTCTACAGGTTAAAAAGGAGGGTGCGTGAAGCGCAATATGGGAGGTATATGAGCTTTAAACAGGGGAGTTCTTCGCTGGAAGCGCTTAAAAAAACTTTTAATTTGTTTTATTTTAAACAATGTGTGTTTTACCTGCTGTCTTATTTGCAGTTTTAACCCTATTGTTTTCAGTATTTACTAATCAAAATTGGCATCCATACATTATGAAGCATTTGATACAATATCAATAGAGCTTTCTATTGTAACCTAATTCTAGATTATGGCAAACTGTCTAATATGTAAAACAATTGTAAACTGTTCTTTGTGTGCATTAAGAAACAGACATCCACTCATTTTCTACCATTTGCCCCTTTATGTTCGCAAGGGGTCGCTGGCATATGTTTTCATAAGTTTTGTCATTAGATTTTCTGTTAAAATTAAAATGACATTTTTGGTGGTCCCCTTTTTATTTAAAAAAGTATCAAAGTATTGAAAAACAAAATATCGGTGTTAGGACAACTCTTGGTGAGACAAATGTGCAAACGCAACTATGCAGTCGCTTATATGCCCAAACATAAAATATGCAGGGACGTAGCAGGGGGTGTCCCAATACCTAGGGAAGATTACAAAGCTCTACGTTTCTTCATTTGGAGGGTGTAGTGAATAGGGTTGTCCCGATACCAATATTTTGGTACCAGTACCAAAATATGTTTTGATACTTTTCAAAATATAGGGGACCACAAAAAATGTATTTGTCTTAGAATCTAATGATTAAACATGTCTTTATTTTAAGAAAAAAATCCTACGGTACATTAAACATGGTTCTTATTGCAATTGAAGAACAATTTTGGCCTTAAATAAAATGGTAAACTCACTAGACAACTTTTCTTAGTAAGTAAGCAATCAATTGTCATTCCCATTCTATTTCGTCAAAATATAAAGGACAAGCTGTATAAAGGTATTATCCATCCGCTTGTTGATATACTGTTAATATTTGGTTATTTTCCTTTTCAACATGATATATCTACATTTCTGTTAAATTGTAATAATCACTCATTCTTCTGTTGGATGTTTTACATTAGTTTTGGATGATACCATAAATTAAGGTATCAATCCAATACCAAGTAGTTACAAGATCATACATACCATGATTTGATTAACGTGGACCCCGACTTAAACAAGTTGAAAAACTTATCCGGGTGTTACCATTTAGTGGTCAATTGTACGGAATATGTACTGTACTGTGCAATCTACTAATAAAAGTATCAATCAATCAATTGGCCATATTCAAAGTCCACACGTGTCCAGGGAGGTATTTCCTGAGTTTTTAAATTTATGTTTATTTTTAATTTTTTTAAAGAAAAATATTTTGTGACTAAAAAATATAAATGTAATTGTAAATGTAATTGTAGTAGTATCGACCAGATACGCTCTTGCACTTGGTTTCATCACAGTGGATGTCAGGTGTTGATCCACCCTTGGCATTTGTTTACACTCTGGAGCACTATCTTTTGTTAGCGGTGACGCCCGTGAGCTATTGTATCCTCCTACGGTGTGTAGTGAAGCATGTTTAGCTATTCCCCGTCCTGCAGGAATGATACCTGGAAGAAATGTACTTTATTTGTACCCATGGAGGCGAGGATTAGTGATTTTGAAGTAGCTAAAACACTGCTGACTGCGGATGGATGTTAGTTGCTAACTAGCTAGCCATGTTTTAAAGCCCCTTTTGCTGAGCTGCGTTTCAATGTTATAACCTCACCTTTATCGTTAGTTTCTAAGTCAAAATGCATCCGTTCTCCCTTTTCTGTCTACACACTGTCTGCTTGTAAGTACTCTGTGGTTGTGCGCTGTTGAACATGCTCCTGTCCTCGAAAAACCAACAATGTCACAACGTGACGACGGCGCGTAGTCATGCCCGTTGGCAGAAGGGCAACCGGTACTTTTCTGAGTATACTACCGTTTTTGATTCATTAGTTCTGTGATACTATACTAGTACCAGTATATGGGAAAACCCTAGTAGTGAGTGAGAGGGAACATTGGTGTTGGGCCTTTGAGGCAGAATGGATTGATCCCATTAGCTGTATTGCTAGCCACATTAATCAAGACTATTATTACAAATTAGAGTGCAAAAAATATTGTCCTGTCTCATAAGGATTGTGACCGATTTGGTCCAAACAAAGGGCATATGCCCTCTAAGCGTAGTAGTAGTACTGTATATGCCCGATATTAGAGTGATCAGATCTAAGTTATTTCTGCATAACCATTTTTTTGTGTTTGTTAATGTTTGGTAATAATTCCCTGGACACAAGCAACTTTTAAAGGCAAAAAACAAATATTTTAAACGTTTTTAAACTGTTAATGGTCCTCCCCAAGAATACATTTAAGAATGTACAGTTAATATATGTGGTTTGTATTTGTACCGGCAACATTAAACCATGATAGTAACATCCCTACTTGTAAACATGTACTGTGAAGGAAGGAACGCTAACGTGGCGAGCATAAGTGGAATATTAGCAGTTGTTGACATATCCACCATGTTTCCTCATGCAGTTTGTTTGAAGTGATGCACTCCTCACTGGTCCAAGCAGACCGCCGCCCTACTTCCTTGTAGCTGTCCGTCACGCTAAGTGTCACTTGCAGCGTCTGGGACAGTGGCTGTGACTGTGATGGATGCGCTCATTTCAGAAAGCTATTTCAGCACGCCACGTGCAACCGTTGAAGAGGCGGGGGGTGGTGTTATTGTGTATTCTTGACTGTTCTCTTCATCCAAGTGTATTTCTACACTAGCAATGTTGGACGCGGCAAGTAAACAGTCTGATTAGCTTTGGCTGCTGACTGTTGAGACCCAAGGCTGTTTGTTTCTGTGTGTGTGACGCCTCAGTACATGATCTGTGCGAGCATAAATGCATGCATGCATGCATATCTAATTAGTCGTAAGGTTCAAAGCGAGTGCATTTGTTAAATATAATAGTTTAGTTGCTTATTTTACCAGAGACTGGGGTGAGGTCTTAGGTTGATTTACACAGTGCTGCAGGCTTTCAACTATCTTAGATGGCTGACATGCTGATTAGGCCTGGGCCGATAAAAATTTGTTTGTGGGATGATATATTGACCAACAAATTATTGAGATGAACGATATTATTGTCAACATTATTTTAAGACCAAATTAACCACTGACCCTGTTGGCGCTATGAATTTTCGAAATGGGGTGCCAGGGACCCCATCAAGCCATAAAAATGGGGTCCAACAGTAAAATTTGGTGGTCTCACTTTTTTGTAACCTTTTTGAAAACAAATGATAAATGTATGCATTATCCTGTTATATCACATTCTATATTTTGTTTTGGGGAAAAAAGTTGTCATAAACATTACTTAATTGATTTTAAAAAATCATAAAAAAGAAAGCACATTTTATGCTTATATAAATGTTTAGTTAAAAAAATTAATTCACTTTCTTTTTTCCTTAATGGATCTAAACTTTACTGCTGGCGGTAGTTTTTTCCATATTTTTATTTAATAAGTTGTAGATGTATTTATTTCAGTTTTCCTTCATAGATCTAAACTTTACTGCTGGCGGTAGTTTTTTCCATATTTTTATTTAATAAGTTGTAGATGTATTTATTTCAGTATAAAAGTGTAAAAAGTGTTTTGCGTCGGTCATGAAATGATATTCGTGGGCCAGAGAATACATACAGCATACATACATCAACTTCAGATCTATCCGTCAATTGTAATTTTTTATTTTTTAATGTTTGTTTTGAGCCCTTTTTGTCAAAGACATTTTTTTTTGTTAATTGCAAACACAAAATATACGATATCTTCCACAGAAAATATTTTTCAAAGTGGAACATTTGATGCGAAGTAATCGGAGCCTTGGAAAGGTCAATAATTCATAAATGACAGTTTTAAATAAAAAAAAACAGCTTTGTTTTAGTAGTCAACATTGCAACTTTTTCTAAATTACATTTCACCTGTAAACTTTTTTTATTCCACTTTTGTTATGTTTTTGTTTATTTTAATAGTATTTTTAGAATGTGCCGTGGGCCTTTTAAAACAAGCTGCAGGCCGCAAATGGCCTCCAGGCCACATTTGTGACACCCCGTCCCCTATTATAGATAATAATAAATTAAATCTGATAAGTCTATCGATAAAAAGCAGAGCCTGGTGATGCATGCGCGTTTATCAGCATCTCTGCTTTAGTAAACAATAAGGGTGATGACGTCACCGTCAGCGATTCGAGCGACACTTGCTAACTCGTCAGCCACCTCTCCAAGAGACTCCTTTGGAACACTCCTTGCACATTAACGCTTCTAAGGGCACATATCTGCCCCGTTTGTTGACCTGCAAAGTATGTGTTTGGGATGGAGGAGTCTGGTCGGGTGCTGGTTTGCTTCAAGCAAACTAGCACCCAGCGGGAGATAAAAGTGAAGTTTCTATGGACTCACAGACTAAAACAACTCATTTATTGGAAACATGGCACAGGATGAAGTTAACCTTTTTAACTTTACACTCGCCTTAGTGTTTACCATGAAGTCTTTCTTTTGACAGCCCCTTGCGGTAAAGTTGTCCGAGTGCAAACTGAGGCAGTATTTGTGATTGATAAAACCTTCGGAGAAACCAAAATTATCATTGTTATTATCGCGGTATTTTTAAATGTGCTCAAAATTTTCAAAAAGTTCTTATACTTCAATCTTAACTCAATTGTATAAAAAAATATATATAAAACATTCAAAATTATGTACTTTGTAGAATAAACACTATTGTAGATAACTGTTTTATTTTCCTCAAGTAGAAATTAAATGTGCATATGAAAGCATTTTAAACAAAGTAATATGGTAGAAACTAAATAAAAATAAATGTGCAAGATGGCATATGATGGCCATAAGATGTAATGTAGCTATGGATGGGTGATATATCGATATACTTGATATATCGCGGGTTTGTCTCTGCGATACAGAAAATGACTTTCGTGATATTCGTGTATACATTCTCACGCAGTTGCTTTTCGCAGCGGGCATTACACGACAGGTGTTTCTCACTCTTTGTTGTCTCTCTTTGTCACTGAGACTTAAAACAAGCGCACCTTCTTACACACGTCACTTGTGCAACGTCACACGCTCCCGCGGAGCAGAGCGGTAGCAACATGGTAACATTAGCTGTGATGCTTACAGTGAGGTGCGGGTGGTAATACTAGAGAGAGAAGGTGTGTATCTGGGAACAAATGGAAAAAAAAATTATTCCCAAGAAAAACAGCACGTGGTCCATCGTCCGGCGGTGGTTTGGCTTCAAGTGGGAATATGTTCAACATTTATTCAGCAAAAGCGTTGCTACAAAATGTAGCTTCACTGCTAATGTAGCATCATGTGAAAAGTCACCTGCTAGAGAATGAGTGCTTGAAACTTTGCATGTCAACATCTCCGTTCGGTGCCACACCAACAAAATGCTGAAGCAACTATTTCCAGATCAACACTGCATGAAAAAAAAGTCAACAGAAGGAGATAACGTCCACAGGGACCATTTTACGCAGATCATTTTTATTTGACAGGTATTGAAATATCTTGTGACATCATGCACAAAAGTGCACTTTAATTGTTTTAAACTATTGTAGTGGCGTTCTGTGCAAAAAGTACACTTTAGTGTTGTTTTGATATGTCCTCTTGGTGACATCATTCACAAAAGTGCATTCATAGCAGGGCTGGGCGATATGGCCTTTTTTTAAATTTTGCAATATTTTTAGGCCATATCGCGATATACAATATATTACGATATTTTGCCTTGGCCTTGAATGAACACTTGATGCATATAATCACAGCAGTATGATGATTATATGTGTATACATTAAAACATTGTTCCTCATACTGCATTCATATATGCTACTTTTACACTTTCATTCATAGAGGGAAATCACAACTAAGTCAGTTGACCAAAAGTGTATTTATTAAAGTTATTAAGCAATGGCACAAACATTCAAGTCATTTCCAAAACATAACGTGCAAGATTGTCAGAGACATTTTAAGTGTCAAATAAAAATTAGCTGCATAATAGGAAATCAAATGGTATTCGTCCTTCACTATGTGGTAGGTTACGACGGACGTTATGAAATTCTCTTCGTTCTCTAGCGAGTGACTTTTCAAATGATGCTACATATTAGCAGTAATGCTACTTTTTATAGCAACGCTTTTGCCCCACACTTGACAAATTACGGTTGTCCGTTCGACATATTCCCACTTGAAACCGAACCACCGCCAGACGATGGATCCCCTGCTGTTTTTATTGGGAATTAAGTCTTCCTTCATTTGTTACCAGATCCGCACCTTCTTTCTCTCGTATTCCCACTCGTAACGTAGCCCGGTCTGCTACCTCTCTGCTGGGCGAGGGCGGACACGTATGTGACGTATGTAAGAATGTGCGCCTGCTTGTCTGTGAGAATGAGAGACAGGAAAGAGTGAGAAGAGCCTGAAGTGTAATGCCTGCAGCTTAAAGCAACTGCGTGAGAACGTATACTCGAATATTACAATATAGTCATTTTCTATATCGCACAGAGACAACCCCGCTATATATCAATATATCACCCAGCCCTAATTCATAGCTTGTTTTAAAATGTTTGACAATCTTGCACTTTCTGTTTTGGAAATGACATGAATGTTTTTGCCACTGCTTAATAACTGTTTAATAAATACAGTTTTGGTACATTGTCTTAATTGTGGTTTCCCTCTATGCATGAAAGTTTAAAATTAGCATATATTAATGCAATATGAACAAGGATGTTTTAAAGTAGACACATATAATCATCATACTGGTGTCATTATATGCATCAAGTGTTCATTCAAGGCTAAGGCAAAATATCGAGATATATATTGTGTATCGTGACATGGCCTAAAAATATCGATATTAATAAAAGGCTATATCGCCCAGCCCTAAATGTAGCTGCACTTTTTATCCGGGTATACAAAAATAGTGTTGATATATAAAAGGTCAAGTCTCACACATATGAGGAAACACCAACTATTAGAAAGTTTGGCAATGAAATATGACAGCGCTGCAGTGAGGTCTTTTGCCATTTTTGACGAGGGAGCTTAAGCAGCTGCTTCTGGACGGCATATGTGTGATGTTGGTAGATGATGGTGTACTGTAACCGTGGCATCAAATTTGCCCCCGCTGCAGGCCCACTCTGCAAATAAGGGAAAAGCAAATGTATTATTATTATCATACTCATCTGACACACTAACCCTGATGTTCCTCTTCTAAAAACAGAACATGTTGCTGTGTTTTTGCTAGTTTTTTTTTTTAATACTAAGTTTTAACAGTAACTTAAAGTAGCAGCAGTCGTTAACAGCACAAAACACAAACATAAGTCAATCTCGCAGTATGCGTCGTGCGCACACACTTCTTGCTCTCATTGATGGCGCCCAAAAAAGGTAACTTTTGGTTACACCTAATAAAGTGTGATTTTATAGAACATTTGACAGACAAATGATGACCTGTTCATTTTCAAACACTTTCCATCATGCATTCGGATGTACAAGTTACTTACTTTGAACTCACTGTAATGTTGAGGATGGTGATTCCAGAGTTGGCTCATCACGTTTGAAATGTTGCCTTCCTTTGCGGGCCTATCTTCAATTATTTTACCCTCGACAGGCTTTACCAATCCAAAATGCGCACAGATTTCAGAATTTGTCCCTTTTACTTGGAGGGCAACATCTTAAAGGCAAATGTCGTTGGGTTTTTTCCGCGATTGCAAACCACACTAGTGTGCATGCGTTGTCTTTGGAGGCACCGTTGCTGCTGCGTTTCCAACACATGAGCAATGCCACCTAAATAAAATGCATTAAGAAGTAAAGTTTTTTTCTAAAATTTAACGGTATTACTAACCGTTCGGAATTTTAGTTTGGCTTATTTATCATTGGACGGTATACCGTTACATCCCTACTTTGTATAATCCTGCATGGAACACTGTGATCCTGTGTGTTTTTGTGCGTTTTGCGCATGAATTTTACACTTGTCAGGCTTGTCATGACGTAGTGATTGTTCTTGTTAGTTTTAGCTTTGTAGTTAAGCCGCAGTTTCAAGTGACCGCTTCGACATTTACTGTTTAGGGGGTGAATGAGAGTGACATGTTATTTTCCTAAACAAATGTTTCTTCTCTTCACAATAACTGCAATCCAGTCACAGTTATGTCAATCTCCGAACAGAGTTGAGATACGAAGTAAGCGCTTTTCATTCTCTATTAGGTGATTTTTCAAATGATGCTACATATTAGCAGTAATGCTATTTTTTGGCTAACACTTGACAAATTATGGTTGTCTGTATGACATATTCCCACTTGAAGCCAAACCACCGCCAGATGATGGACCCCCTACTGTTTTTCTTGGGAATTAATTCTTCCTTCATTCGCACCTTCTTTCTCTCGTATTACCACCCGCACGACTCCGCCAGCATCACAGCTAGCGTTACCCATGCTGCTACCTCTCTGCTCTGCAAGGTCGTATACGTATGTGACGTATGATGTGACAGTATGTGACGTGTGTAAGAAGGTGCACTTGTCTGTGAGGAGTAGACACAGAAAAGAGCTTGAATAGCCTGTAATGTAATGCCCGCAGCTAAAAGCAACTGCGTGACAAAATATACTCGAATATCACAATGTAGTCATTTTCTATATCGCAGAGACAAAAATGCGATATATCGTGTATATCGATATATCGCCCAGCTCTAACTCCGTCTGTGGTTATTTCAATGCAGGAATCCTTTACGTTATGTCATTTTTTTAATATAGTGATTATTAATTAGAGCTGTGTCAAAAAGTAGTAACAGTGATGAGATCCCAAAATTCCAGTAGACCCAACCATCATGATCATGAGAGGCCGTAAGCAAAATTCAAATAATTGTCCAGCCCTACTATGCCTGTGTTGTTTTAGGCTAATGGAACAGTTTTAATCACAAAAAGGATAAATGTTTATTCAGAGTTCAAGAGCTGATCAAGAAGGGCCAAAGATGTCAAGGATTTACAAAAGACAATGAGTAAATTAGTGGCACACACTCCAGTCCAAAGCAGCAGAATTTGCAGATATCACTTTGTTTGATATAATTTTAAGGTTTAATATTTCCAATTTAAGTATTATCTTTATATTTGTGTTTTATCTTGTTTCTGAGTTTTGGAACATATTTTTGCTATGAGTGTTTTGTAACGAACCAACTCTACAAGTCTTACTAAAAAAAAATCAAATGGGAGCAAAACCTAAACTAGTTTAGCTTTTACCAAAGTCAGCTATCATAAGTGAAGCTTTCAGCACGTAAACTCTGTTGATATCCATAGTTATATTTTGATAAAGACGGGGACAAACTCACATGCGACAACAATAAGGCAACAAACATGGATGTAGACACAAACTTAAATCATAAACACAAACTTTACCCGAGCAAAAATTATGCATGATTTATATGGGGGAGTCTTGACTCAGCCACACACACAATAGTTTGTAGCCCTTTGTGCTTTTTCAAGCTTCCATCATGACGTCTGGAGGGCTAGATAGTTTGCCATGATGGGAATGCGACCGATTGATAATCCTAGAGATCACAACAAATGTTGATTCGTAACGTATAGGAATAGATTCCATTGCGTAGTTTGATTTTTTTTTTTTTTGCTTGTATCTGCTTTTAGTGGTAAGATATAGGCCCTTTATGTACTCTGATATTTTGCAGTGTTTTTGCTGGGTTTTTTTTTCTATAAAAGTTTTATTATTGCCGTTAGCGAAGAAAACTCTATAAATTAGCCGCTCAGTCTTATAAGCTGCAAGGTTCAAAGTTTAGGAAAAAAGTATCGCCTTATAGATCAGAATTTACGGTACGCAATCTAAAAGACTAAATTATTTCAGAATGTTTTAGCTGTTTTATTAGAATGTACATTAAGCAAGGCTGCTTCAACTTTAATTGATTTATCGATCAAAGATTGAAGAAAATTGATCTGTGCTCGGCTAGTTAGCCTTCCAGAAGATACATATTGATATAACATCAATTTAAAAAGTAACTGATTTTATCGATACTAGAAAATTGAACATTGGCTTAAGAACAGCATATTTTATATGAAGTTGTTTTGAGCACTTTTTAAATTAAGACTGTTAACATTGCTTGAAAAGCTTCAAGATTGCTCCCGGGGGGCGACGTCTCATGAGTCTAACTTTTATTTCTTAATCTTACCTTCTCGTGAAAATCTTGATTGACATACTTTGAGAAGTTTTCTGATCGGGCTACCTTAAACTGAGAGTGCAGCATTTTCAGATTTTTTAAATCCAACCCACACTGGAATCCTTCTTCGAGCTCGAATGCTACGCTAGCCCAAGGCTCCGACAACAAGCCAAAATTAAAACGCTGCAGACGGGGAGGAGCTAACCATAGATTTGGGCGCATTGTTAGCAAGGGAAGGTTCTCTCTTTTGTTATATTACCTCGGATTTCCACTGGATTTGAAACAACCGCAGAACGACACCTGCACACGGCAGACTCTTTCCATTTTTATTCAAGTCAATGTGTCAGTTTCCACTGCCTGCAGGACATCACTGACAATATTAAAACCAATTCTTCATTCTGTTTTACAACATACAATTGTTATATCAATTTTTACACCCCTAAACAATTTAATAACATGCTTATTGTGACCAAAATTATCATTAATTTCATGGTTTTGTTGAATCTGCTCAAAAAGTACTTATACACACCAAAGTATTTGAGCCAGGTTTTATTAAAAATGATAAAATAGTTTAACACAGTTTCCTGTAAACCCCAGATTATAAGCAGCTACTTTTTTCCTGCACTTTTCCTGCTAATGGTCATATTGTGTTGTGTTCAATAGTTTTCATTAAACCTAAGCAGAATACTGAAATAGTTTTGTTTGTGCTATGGCGCCATCTTTTGTACGAGTTTGTTCACTGCAGTTATTGTGGTTTGAAAATGTTTTGATGCCTTATACCAGAAGTAAAATGGTCCATTGTGTTTCTGCTCAAAAGAGCTCTTCATTCATCAGTACAGGCAATGTTTGTAAGTTTCACAAATTTTGGTAATACATTTCATATTTACTAAACTGTCCCATGTGTGATGTCTTTAGGAGTGTGTTCGTGCATATTTGTACATGCTATTGTAATGCAATGAAGTTAGCATAGTTAGCATTAGCTAATATGCTAACATGTTTACGTGTATCTGTAGGCCTTGGTGATATGTTCTAAAAATAAAATTCCAGATTTTTTTAACAAAGAATTCGCTTGACGTTTGTACTATGCGTAAACCAGGGGTCTTGTTCAACAGCCATACAGATCACACTGAAGGTTGTGATATAAAACAACTTTAACACTCTTACTAATAGGGGTGTGGGGAAAAATTCATTCAAATACGACTTGAATCATTTTTTAAAAATCGATTTTTATTTTTTTTTATCAATCCAACAAACCACTACACAGCAATACCATAACAATGCAATCCGATTCCAAAACCAAACCTGATCCAGCAACACTCAGAACTGCAATTGAGAGGAGACAAACACGACACAGAGCAAACCAAAAGTAATAAAACAAAAATGAATATTATCAACAACAGTATCAATATTAATTATAATTTCAGCATAGCAGTGATTAAAAATCCCTCACTGACATTATCATTAGACATTTATAAAAATAATTAAAAAACAACAATAGTGTAACTGTGGCTTACACTTGCATCGCATCTCATAAACTTGACAACAAAATGTCCAATGTTTTCGCAAAGATAAAATAAGTCATATTTTTGGTTCGTTTAATAGTTAAAACAAATTTACATTATTGCAATCTGTTGATAAAACATTGTCCTTTACAATTATAAAAGCTTTTTTTTTTTTTTTTAAATCTACTATGCTGGCATGTCAGCAGACTGGGGTATATCCTGCTGAAATCCTATGTATTGAATGAATACAGAATCGTTTTGAATCGAGAATCGAATCGAAAAAATCGATAAATTATCGAATCGTGACCCCAAGAATCGATATTGAATTGAATCGTGGGACAACCAAAGATTCACAGCCCTACTTAATAATATGCGCCACACTCTGTGAACACACACCAAACAAGAATGACACACATTTCGGGAGAACATCGGCTCTGTACCACATTATAAATGCAACATAACAATTACCCAGAATGCCATGCATCCATGACTCTTACAGGCTATATTATACACCCCGCTAGCACCAAACCCCCCCAAAAAGTGTATGTCCTTCGCTATGTGGTAGGTTACTGCGGACATTATCTCCTTTTGTTGTTGACAATTTTTTTCATAAAGTGTTGATCTGGAAATGTTTGTGCCTCGGCATTTTGATGGTGTGGGCGAATGGAGATGTTTACATGCAGAGTAATCACTCTTCATTCTCTAGTAGGGGACTTTTCAAATGATGCTACATATTAGCAGTAATGCTACTTTTTGCGCCACACTTTACTAATTACGGTTGTCTGTTCAACATATTCCCACATGAAACCAAACCACCGCCAGACGATGGACCCCCTGATGTTTTTCTTGGGAATTAATTCTTCCTTCATCTGTTTCCAGATTCGCACCTTCTTTCTCTTGTATTACCGCTCGCACCACGGCTAACGTTAGTCATGCTGCTACCTCTCTGCTCTGCAAGGGTGTATAAGTATGTGATGTATGACGTGACATATGTAAGAAGGTGCGCTTGTCTGAGAAAGAGACAAGAGAGTGGGAAACGTATGTAGTGTTATGCCAGCAGCTAAAAGCAACTGCGTGAGAATGTATACTCGATTATCACGATATAGTCATTTTCTATATCGCAGAGACAAACCAGCGATATATCGCCCAGCCCTATTTTTAGTTATGTCAACAGATATTTCCATTTATGGGTTAGTTATCGACCCTGCGATGAGGTGGTGACTTGTCCAAGGTGTACCCCGCCTTCCGCCCTAGTGCAGCTGGGATAGGCTCCAACATCCCTGCCCCCCCCCCCCCCCGCATCCCCCGAAAGGGACAAGCAGTAGAAAATGGATGGTTGGATGGGTTAGTTTACGGGCCAAACTATATCAGGATATGAGTTTTGTTTGATCCTTATCGCCGAGCCCTACACTCATGTTAGTGACGGTGTTAGCACAGTTTAGAGATGTTCTGTGTTTGAGCGTTACAGTCTGCTTTATGATGGCATTTTGTGCATGTATGAGTGCACATATGTATCTTTTTTGAGTGATCATGACAATGTAATATTTAAGAAATTTCATTTTTCTACAAAAAAAGTTCTGTACCACAAAAAAAAAAAAATCTGTGCTATTTTTTTCTTCCATTTGGTAACAGGTTAGCTGAAAAAGCTAAGCATACAGCACAGCTTAATAGCGTTTTATTTGGCCAATGACATATGTCTTCTATATCATGTGGGCAGTAAAAAAAAATGCTTCCTTTGTGTGTGTGACTTTTGTGCATCTTATTTTTTCATTTGATTTCACTTAATGATCACACTCTGTAATGGCATGTTTAGGCCCAATACACCCCCTCAGTCACTATTACTAGCCCTCACTCACTACCAATAGCCCTCACCCACCAACACTACATCCTCGAAAGGAAGTAAAAAGGTGTAGAGCTGTGTAATCTTCCCTAAGTATTAGGAATCCACTTGCTACGTCACTGCATAGTTTGTTTGGGCACATAATCGACTACATAATTACATTTGCACATACGTCTGACCCAGAGTTGTACAGACACCCAATATGTTGGTACAAAAATATATATTATGTATTTCAATACTTTTTGATACTTTTCTAAATAAAGAACACAAAACATGTAATTGGCTTCATTTTAACAGAACTCTTATGATTAAATGTCCATCCGTCCATTTTCTACCGCTTATTCCCTTTTGGGGTCGCGGGGGGTGCTGGCGCCTATCTCAGCTTCAATCGGGCAGAAGGCGGTGTACACCCTGGACAAGTCGCTACCTCATCGCAGATGATTAAACGTATGTTTCTTATTGCACCCAAAGAACAATAATGATTACAAATGATATTGTAATCACGATTAATTACATGATTTATTAATTTGAAAACATGAGTATTTATTGTACCACCAAAGCTCAATTTTAAATATTGTTGGAAAAAAAACTGAATATTAATTAGTAACAAACAAGTAAAATAATGATAAATTTAAAATAACAGCTTTTTTTAAAAAAAAGAATACAATTTAGTTTTTTTTATATTTGTTTACCTTTTACCCTTATTTTACCACCATAATGTGCTTTTTCTGTGTCAAAAATTATTTAATAAATTGTTTAATTAAATGCAAAAATCTTCACATTTATTGGTGTGATACATCTTTGAACAAGTTTGATCAGTAGTTTAGGTCAAAGCATAACTGTGGTAATTTATCAGTAAGTGCTTTAAGTTTAAGGTACATTTTTGAAACTTTTATTTTGTTAGAGTAGTGAATGTGGTGTTTTTCTCAGCTTGACTAGTAAAAAGGCCAAAAAAAAAACCAGTATCTCAACTTGTGACCACTGTTTGTAGATTAATGTAACAAAGATAGATAGTACTTTATTGATTCCTTCAGGAGAGGTCCCTCAGGAAAAACATGGATGATTTTCTTACAACAAAACAAGCAGAGGAGATGTGTTATGAGTGTATGGATTGTTCTTTTTAGAGTTAGCTTCGTAGTTTTGTCGTAGTTTCAAGTGGCCCTCAACATTGAGTTCAGGATGGCTGACGTTTGTCGAGTGTGTCCAGGATGAATGAGCGCTACCAGACCCATTATTTTCCCAAATAAATGTCTCTTCTCCCCGCAATCACAACATTTCACTTACATTTATTTCAATTTTACTGATATTATTTTGCGTTTATCTGCGGATTTTGTTTTATTGACCAGCTATATGACTCTCTGGGCAGTTATGCGAACCCAAAAATCATATGCCGAACTACTTATATTGATTTTAGTAATTATTGTTTAGGCATAATAGTGCTGTCAAATAAAAAGTAGCAACCATGGCGTGATCCCAAATTTCTAGTCGACATACTCTTTTTTTTTTTTTTTTTTTCTTTCTTTTTTTCTTTTTTTTCTTTTTTTTTTTACATCTTTTTTTCCCCCCACTAATTCGGTCTTCATCTATTTCACCGTCACAAGCTCCAGAATGTGAATGCATATTGCGCGGCCCATTAATCTTTTTTTTTTTTTCCCCCCCATTATTCTGTTTTCATAGTCGTGAAAAGGCGTAATCAATATTCTAATTTGACCCACCTCCAAAGACATGCACCTAGGGGTAAGTTGATTGGCAACACTAAATTGGCCCTAGTGTGTGAACGTTGTCTATCTGTGTTAGCCCTGTGTTGCGATGGTGACTTGTCCAGGGTGTACACCGCCTTCCTCCCAAATGCAGCTGAGATAGGCTTCAGCATCCCCCGCGACCCCGGAAGGGCTAAGCGGTAGGAAATGGATGGATGGAATTCTATTAATTGTCCATCCCTAGCTTAACCCTAATGGGAAGCATTGGTTTTCATCCAGGATGTCTCTGTATATTGACAGATTATCTTTCCGTCTATCCTGACTAGTCCCCCAGTTCCTGCCTCTGAAAACATCCCCACAGCATGATGCTGCCTCTACCATGCTTCAATGTAGTGATGGTATTGGTCTGGTGATGAGCGGTGCCTGTTTTCTTTCAAACATGATGCCTGGCATTCACGCCAAAGAGTTAAAACTTTTTTTTTAACACAGTCCCTGAGTTTAAGATAAGTCACTTTTGTAGTGCAAAAATTTTAACGTGTCAACATGTTTTAAGCTCAGACTTGACCATGGCGTTAGCTGCCAAAACAGACTTTTGCCTTGTTTGTGGTTGTTGGCTCTCTACATTCGAAGATTGCTTTCTGGTTACGTGTGCTGCATTATTGTTATAGTTACTATTGTGAAACACCAGCTGTGTTTGACACTACATCCATTTCATAGCTTTTTTCAGATTCTCTCTTTTTCTTTTAGTTCTCAGCTCTTATCTCCCCATGTCATTTCTTGAGCCATGTCTTTCACTTCACTGTTCACAGAATTTACAGCATGACCCACAGCAGCATCTCTCTTGTGCGCTTTTGCAAGTAGTCGTGTGGGAACGAGGTCTGAATATTTTAAAATTTGGGCATTTCATATGTCCTGGATTTTATTTTATTTTACAATAACTCCATTGTGAAGTCTAGGCATGGGCTGTATACTTGTTTTAGGTTTACTGCGGTATGAAAACAACAAAACCACTAACATGTTCCTTTGTACCTGTCTTTGTGGTATTATACATGATAGAAAGTGGAGGTTAGAAATCCTTCATGTTGCAGATGGCAGCGTGTAGCATAAAATACTGTGGCCCTTCCCACTTGCACAGTCCTGCAACCTGTATGGTGGATGAAGGAGACAAGTCCCATAAACTTTTCTTTCTGTCTAAAATTACTAAATCTGCCTTTTCAGCTGTTTTAAAAATACAAATGGCCACAGCTCGGAAGAAAAATCTTCCAACATGCTAAATACTTGCAGATAGCAAGAAAAGGCAACATGTATGAGAACACCACTTATTGTTTGTTATATGCTAAATTTAAGAAATAAGTAATGCTGTTTGACCGTACCCTTTCCATCTGGAATGAGTGACGGAAGTACAAAATTGTTCCTAAGGCAGAATTGGCATGCTAAAGTGGCTAACACCAGCAAGCCAACATGGGGCGAAGAAGTGTCTCAGGCATAATGTTATGTTTTACGTTAACAATCTCCAAAACATGTTTTATGCTCTACTACTTTTATTTTTTTGTAATATTGCTGAGAAGTGTATTTTTAAACCATATAGTGATTGCCTTTATTTTTCTATCAGTTTTTTAATGTTGTAAGTTGCAGAACTGTACTTAATTTCTTTAGAACAAAATTATTAAATTTTTTGAGAGAGCACACATCACTTCCTATTAGGGGTGTAACGAAACACAAACATTTCGGTTTGGTACGTACCTCAGTTTAGAGGTCACGGTTCGGTTCATTTTCGGTACAGTAAGAAAACAACAAAATATACATTTTTGGGTGATTTACCAAATTTGTAAACAATGGCTTTATCCTTTTAACATTGGGAACACTATTATAATTCTGCCCACGTTAATCAACATTAAACTGCCTCAAATTGTTGCTTGGATTAAATAAAATTACAAAACTTTTTTTGTACATATAAAAAGTGCAACATTAAACAGTTTCAAGTCAACTCATCATGCTTAATTTATCACAGCATTGGGGAAGCCTGTAGTTGATTTTTATTATGTAAATGTTATATTTTTGTCAACATGTGATAGCAGGGACCCTGCCATTCAAAACTAGGCTGCTACATTACTATTGATTAATGTAACTATTGCTAAAAAAAAATAGTACAATAGCAATAGGAGAGACTATTCATCCCTAAACACCGTGGAGTTCAAGTGAAATAACAGACAGACAGGGCTTTGCTGCCCCTAACGCACGCATGCACACAGCAAAATGAGCTACCGTTACGCTAAAATCTAATTATCCTACACCTCAAGCCAGGACTGCGAGCGAGTTGAGCTGCAGTTTAAGTTTCTAGAACGTCAACGGGCTCATAGTGATTTTACTAGTAGTGTTTATTATAATTTGGGGAGAGTACGCTGCCTTATGCTCACGTGCTCGACGCTGAAGCGTTGACTCCATGCGCTCTGAATATGCACTGCTGATTGGCTGTTACCGCTCTGAATACGCACTGCTGATTGGCTGTTATCGCTTGCTATGTAACCAATCAGATGGTTGTGTGGGTGGGACAATGCTGGGTGCTGACACAGAGGCAGAAAAAGTAAAGCAGTTTGTTAGGACTTAAGCTTAGAAACTCGTTCGGTACAACCCCATACCGAACCGAAACCCCCGTACCGAAACTGTTGAATACAAATACACGTACCGTTACACCCCTACTTCCTATCCTTTTACCGCCCTCCGTGACAATGCTGACTTGACTTAACTCATCGAAAATAAATATATTTGACATGTTTGCTTCTTTATAAAACATTTCTGGGCATATGTGTTTTAAAATTTGAAAACACTGGACACATCAGATTCATACAATGTGGGTTTTTGTATATTTTAAGATGGATGTGCCTTTGGCTATTCTCATTCTTCAGGTTATTGTTATTCTCATTGCAGAGTTTCCAAGTAGTGGTGGGGGTGTGGTTACCATGATGTCATTGAGTAGTTTGCATAATTAGCCATGATTTTCTCTAAAAAGGCTAAAAGAAAAATTATACATACATTTAAAACAAATTGGTTATTAATTAGTGTTAACATATATATTTTTTTATCATTTTGCCATTTTGGAATATTGCTGCTTCATGTACGATGTACTTTTTTGAGAATTTGAGCGTTTACACAATTTTAATGATTTTTTTAATTTTTTTTATTATTTTTTAAAACAACTGGCAACAAATATTTTCGTGTTATAAAATTTATTCGTGTTTGGAGACTCTACTTCTGTGCCCTCGATGTCCCTGACGAAAAAAGAGAGCCGGAGCGAGCATGATGGATAAACTTGCTTAGCACTGTTGCTCCAATTGGAGTGTTTCTTCCTAATATTTGCACATTTTGTAGATGACTATCTGCAGGTATATCTGAATATATATATATGAAAATCACGTCCCCATTGCAGACATACTCACAATGCTCCAGACAATGGCGTGTGTTATTGTTTACATCCGGTCTCGGGTATATATATATTTAAAAAAAAGCCTTATTTTTAAGGTGTGGCGGTATTTTAAAATGCCGTGGCGGTGCGACACATTCAATTACATTAATGTGAAACCATGAGTTGGAAGAAGTTAGTCCTCTCATGTAAGTAGTTTATCAGTTCATACTCATAGACTTTAGCTTCCAGGCAATATGGCCTCAAAATAATGAATACAAATGACAAGGATCATTCAAAACTAGTTTAACTTATTTGATTAAAAACTAATAGTTTGAAAGGAGACAATGTCACAACTTGCAGGGATAAATGGCGTAAATAAACGCTGCATCTTACCAATTTAAAAGCGCTTCCTCTGGGAAGCAAAACTATAATAAAGTCCAATACTCAGGCATGTGATTTTACCGTCTATATTCAGAAAGCCTTCTTTTTTTATCTCTGTAAAAATATAAAAAAATAATTTTCGTTTTTTGCCATACCTGCCAACAACTACGAGTTTCCCATAATGAGTACGGTTTTTGATAATCCAGTAAAATTAACTACGGTTTTCCATTAAAGATGATTCACTTAAAAGTGGAAGCTACGTAGCAAAGAAAATATACGAGAAACATCAATGATCATTGGTTGGTTTACTTATAAGACAACCCATGATTGGTTGGTTGGTTTACTATGATGAGTCATGATTGGTTAAGATTAGGACAAAACATTACAGACGGGCCAATCAGAGGCAAGAGAGGGCGGGTCATCGAACCAGGAAGGGAATCGCAGCAGACGCGCACATCCCATATGACGACGAGAGAGTCAGAGAAGAGGGAATATTCAAGCGGCCGATTTATATATTAAAAAAACTAGTGGAAGATTGCAGAGGGATTCTCATTCTTTAGATTTTTCTTTTAGCGATGTAGATGGCGTCAAGTAAAACCACAATGCGTCTACTTGTTCACATTTGGACAAATGCATGTGTCTGTTTATAATGGGTCGGCAACCCAAAATGTTGAAAGAGCCATATTGGACCAAAAATACAAAAACAGATCTGTCTGGAGCCGCAAAAAATTAAAAGCCACATTACATACAGATAGTGTGTCATGAGATATAGATTGAATTTAGAGGACTTAAAGGAAACTAAATGAGCTCAAATATAGCTACAAATGAGGCATAATGATGCAATATGTACATATAGCTAGCCTAAATAGCATGTTAGCATCGATTAGCTTGCAGTCATGCAGTGACCAAGTATGTCTGATTAGCACTCCACATAAGTCAATAACATCAACAAAACTCACCTTTTGTGCATCCATGCACAATGTTAAAAGTTTGGTGGACAAAATGAGACAGAAAAAGAAGTGGCATAAATCACGTCCTAGAAAGTCGGAGAAAGTTATGCATATAAACAAACCACGGTGAGTTCAAGGACCGCCAAAATTAGTAGGACAAAACGTCGCTCGACATATACTCCAATCAGTGAAGCATGTTTAATATAAACAGTGTGCTTTATAACAATTAAGTAGGTTTGTGACATGTTTGTCCTACAGAAACCAAATTAAAACAAAAAAAAATGTTTTCCCCTCATTTCCATTTTTCATATATTTTTTAAAAAGCTCCAGAGAGCCACTAGGGCGGCGCTAAAGTTCCACATGCGGTTCCAGAGTTGCGGGTTGCCGACCCCTGGTATACAACAATGCCCAACACATTAATTTTAGTTGTGTACCATATAAGCCCAAATAAAATGTGCTCTCGACATGGAAGACTTGGAATACACATTTAAGAACATTTGGCAAACGTGGTGACTTTTGCTACAGTATAGCCTGTCTAAATGCTCCATTTAATATTTATTGGTGTTTTTAGAACAAGACAGTAGCTGACATTTTAATTATATTCTACTGTTTGACATTGAATAGTTGAATAATTTTTAAACAAACAACGTGCCTGCAAGATACTGTTATTTCATGCTACAAATCACAAATGGCTATTCAGATAAAGGAAGTTAGCTAATAGAATAAACATAGTTTGTACTCTTTATGATGTTTGCATTTGGAGCAGTTAGAAGTGGAGAGGGTGTGAAAGAGACACAAATTGGCTATATAATCCAAGGTAGAATCCACTAAAGCGGAAATTTGCCAGGAAGTCTCAGGACAGAGCCATTAACGCAAAAATGTCAAAGTAATGTGTAAACAATGTAAATAACTACATGAAACATCTGTGGCTGTGAAGTGAAGACTAGTAAAGTTGTAAATACTGTATAGAGTAGGCTGCACCCTTTGTTCCCCCACCATGGCAACGCCCTGGACCTGGCTGGGGACCTGTGACCCCCATACTCCCAGCCTATTTTCAGTCCTTTTCATTAAGTTCAAATCACATGCCTGAATATTGAGAGGGGGGGGGGGGGGTTTAGTTTTGGAAAATGAGTGAGCCCAGGCTTTTCCATTGTATTAATGGGCACCACATTTTTAATGGTGTCCATTGTGCTCCTTGTCATACATGGTACCTTGAGTAAACTTTTACCATATTTAGCTGCTTTTTGTCTGGAAATGTGTTTTTTCCTTCCTTTTGCCTCAAAGCATTGCTTTTCCCCCAACTTAGCTGGATGCCTCTGTTTTAGATGCTGGAATACGTTTGTTGTTCTACTGCATTTTTATAACCAACTTTGCAGCATGCAATCACTTGGTTTTGTCCGTTTACTGCAAATCCAACACTATTATTTTCTTTGCAACAAAGGTCTTGCTCTTATTAGGCATTAGCATGTGCCATGTTGTTGCTCTCTGTGTTTGCTAAAAAAATGTCTGGGAGTGGGGAAACTACAGAAGCTCCTCAGGTCATAGAGTATCCCAGACCATTAGTGACAAATATTAACAAAAGAAAAAATGTTTAACTGACTGTAACAAAAAACTTGAGTTTGATCAAATCAATAGTGCCCAGGCATACCGTCAACGTTACACAGCTGCTTATACGTTCATTCAGATACATGCCTTACGTTGTTTATTCACTTTCATCCCAACTTCTGCAGAACTATCACCGCAGCAGAAAATGTAAACACACTCTCCCTCCAAAAGTCAACTGCTGTGTGTGACAAAAGCAGCATGATGCTGTTGTGTCAACACCCCACTTGCTGGTGGCTCACTGCCAAGCCCTCAGCTGCAGCAACAGCTTTAAGATGTCTGTGGCATGCAAAATAAACAATCTGAATGTGACGTCATGTAATTTATCATGTAATCTGATAAAAGGGTTATCCATATGATTAAATTAACTGTTTTTCTTTATTCTGCCTCATACAAAAAAGTCACATTCTGTGGGTGGCCTGCACATCATCAATTGGACACCTTTGCTCTACTTAATGTTATGTGTGCTTAAAGTGTCGAACATGTATATTAAATGGCAAAATATACAAACTCAGTGTATTCTCAAGTAGGGCTGGGCGATATTGGCTTTTATTAATATCGCAATATTTTTATGCCTTATCGCGATATACGATATATATCTCGATATTTTTCCTTAGCCTTGAATGAACACTTGATGCATATAATCACAGCAGTATGATGATTCTATGTGTCTACACTAAAACATTCTTCTTCATACTGCATTAATATATGCTACTTTCATACAGAGAAGGAAATCACAACAAAGTCAATTGACCAAAACTGTATTTATTAAATACTCTTCATTCTCTCGCGGGTGACTTTTTAAATGAAAGAAAAAATTAGTAGTGCTGCTACCTTTTGTAGTAACACTTCTGCTGCTTACTTTGCATATTGCTGTTGTCTGTTGAATATATTCCTGCTTGAAGCCAAACCACTGCCAGATGATGGACCCCCTGCTGTTTTTTTGGCCATTAGTTGTTCTTCCTCCATTTGTCATCAGTTTTGCACCTTCTTTCTCTTGTAACGTCACTCAACTCGCTTCGCTCCACTCTGATTGCGCCACCTGCTTCAGATAACGTTATCCATGTTGCTACCTCTCTGCTCGGCGAGAGCGTATGACTCTTCCCACGCGACAGTGTATGTGACGTATGTAAGAAGGCGGGCTTGTTTTACGTCTCTGTGAGAAGGAGTGAGAAACGCCTGTAGTGCAATGCCCGCAGCTAAAAGCAACTGCGTGGGATCGTATACTCGAATATTACAATATAGTCATTTTCTATATCGCACAGAGACATACCCGCGATATATCGTGTATATCGATATATTGCCCAGCCCTAATCTCAAGGTCTTCTCTTTTTTCCCCAACTCGTTCTTTTGAAGTTTTTCTTGCCAAGGATGTGGGTTCAGATCAAGTAGATGTTATTGTGGTTTGTGAAACCCATTGATGCACTTGAGATTAAGGCTAATACAATAAAATTGTGATTGAATGATTTACTGCAGCTATCGTACCGACATTTGAGTCCTACAGTGCGCAATTTCATTTTTGTAACAATGTTTGTTTCTTCTGCCAAGAATGTATATTTTGTGGCTATTTTTTATAGTTATTAAAAAATACAACTTCATTAAAAGATTTGAGCACGTGTATTATAAGTAATTTTTTAGCACATTCAACAATACCACTATAATAATAACTGATCATTTTGGTGACAATAACTTTATTTAGCCATTCTAGCCCCCCACATACCCTTTAACATTCTATATTATCAATTTTGGTTATGATTTTTATTCAAGTGCAAAATTTTGCTTCCAGCGTGTATTTTTTTTAAATTTGTTTTATTTAACTTGGTATTTAAAAGTTTACATTTCAATTGCAATGTTTGAAATGTACGAGAAACAAGTTGATAATTGAAGTATACTTCCATTATTATTACTATATCAGTGGTTAATTAGGTCTAAAAAAATGAGAATTTTGTTTATTGGCCATAATTTGTAGGTCAATATCCCGTCGAGCAAAATTGTAGCTGTGATTGTTCCTGAAATTTGATTAATTGTACATTCCTGCTATGTTCTTTGCTGTGCATTTATGAACCTTGAACTTACAACGGCTTACTAGAAATCAGACAAATATTTTTTTAAAGATTGAGTTTGATTAATTTTACAGTCCTGCCATGTTTATGGCTGTGCATTTATGAACGGGCTTATAAGAAATAAGACTTTTTTTTTTTTTTTTTTTGAAGACTGAGTTTATGCAGTGTTTAAACCAAAATAAAGATTAAACGATTATTCTGGGAAAAGTTTAAACCCTATTTCTTGTACAACTCTTGTATTGGATCCCATTAGGTGCAAGTTGTCTGTTATGTGCTGCTTTTTGCACAAACTTGAGCGCCTGTCTCTGTCCTTCAGGAACACCATTTACAACGGGCCATCTCGGCACAGCAGGTCTACGGCGAAAAGAGGGACAATATGGTCATCCCTGTCCCAGAGGCGGAGAGCAACATCACCTACTACGACTCACTCTACCCTGGAGATTACAAGATGCCAAAGCAGCTCATTCACCTACAGCGTAAGTGGGTGACAAGGGTGAGGTGCTGACCCAACTTTGTCATCGGAATTTTTTTAATAGAAAGATGTATTTATTTTTTTTACTCTTCGCTCTTTGCGGTTTTTCAGAATGTGATGGTCTGAAACTTTTAGTAATTAATACACTGCATGGATTTTAAATTGGGAATTGTCTTCAAAGGCTGGGCGATATGAAAACTATACGATAGAATTTTTTTATATATTGGTCAATATCCGTATTTTTTTTGTATTTTTTTTTTATGACCAATGGAAAAGGTGGACAAGGAGAAAATAATAAAAGTTAACATTTTTATTTTAAACGTAACTTTCCGCTGATTGTAATCCCCAGCTATCAAGGCAGAAAGGGAAGGTAATGTCAACGAAACAATTAAAACACTCAATGTAAACACAATTCTAAAATCACAACAGACTTAACACCTCTTTAAATTAGGTTGGAAAATAATGAATATGTAGAAAATGCTTATTAAAGTGTAACAAAATAGTCCTAAGTGTGAAAATGTAAACAGAAAAACCTGAGAACATTTTTTTTGCAGTTTACTGTAGAAAGTTGCGTGGTCTGTGTGACATTTATTGTCGTTTGTTAAGTTTGGTGTCATATCCCCTGTGTAAACACTACACTAAATTGTAAATTGTTTACACTTGTTACACTGTATGTTTACATTGTTACTTTAAAAACATCAAATGTAAGTTATTCTTTTAAATGTTTGCTTGAAATATATGTCCTGGAAAAATTTGCACTTAGAAATACTTGTTTGTAATAAAATATAATTAAAACATGTTAGCATTATGTTTGTGTTCAATTACAGTAAGCTTGTTTATTCTGAACATTCCTGACACTTAAATTTTACACACTATGGCATTTTTACTGAGTTTTTTTTTTTTTTTTTACATTGCTATATCGTGAGTGAGTGAGCATACATTTTTTTTGCAGGCTGAAATATTATGTAATTGGTTTTATAACATGTTCTGGTCGAGTCTTCTAAACACATTCGAAATGATTTCCTTTGTAGAGATAAAAACTGTGTTTCATGGCCCTAAAGTAGAAATTGAGTGTGCATATAAAATAACACGCATTATAAACAAAGTAATATGGTAGGGAAAAACAAATACATTTTAAAAAATGCGAAAATATATGTATTTGTTTGTTTTATTTATTTTCAGGGTTGTATGGTGTGTAAAATGTGCCTAAAAATAAACAGTGCGACTTAAAGGATTTCAACACCTAAAATAAATCCATCCAAATTTGATCAGAGTAAAATTTTTGCCCATCTGCATAGGATGTTTGAAATTAAACTTTAACCGTAAACAAATGGACAAGTGATTGATGCGGAAGTGTCACTGATCACTTTGCGCGCTGAGAGCTTTGTGTGTTATCCTCCCTCTTGTGCCATGCACAGAGGGGGCAGGGCTGGAGCCCCTTAGTCTTCCACCAAGGAAGAAACAAAGTCTTAGAGGAACAGGTCAGTAAAAGACAGTTGTTTTTTTTTCACTACCTTAAAACTTGACACAAAATTCACTGCATTCTAGTAACTACGAGGGTCGGAGGGAATATTGAACAACTAAGCAATGATTGAAGTGACAAATTTACCTTTTTAACAATGCCCGGTTTGTTGACAAGAACATACATACAGTCATGGAAGCACATTGAATCTTTTAAGCAGAGGTAGCACAAACCAGTGAAAGATTCAAAAGAGCTGCTGTCAGAGCCACAATCTGCTGCTGCTAGCCTGCTAACCTAACAAAAATGGCTCACACTAAAAAGTCCGTAGGACTCAGACCGGGCGCTGACTTGTTGACGCCACTAGGCAACAGGCACCACTAGGGATGATGTTCGTTAACAAATTATCGAGTTCGAGCCCATTATCCAATCTTTTTATCGCACCGATTACTTATCGAATCTCTTATTGTATCCAAATATGTGGTTGTGTGTGCACTGAGTTCTAAAATCCATAAATGTTATATAACTGGGCCGGCACGCTGTTTATATGGAGGAAAAGCGGACGTGACTGAGGGCAGCATGCGGCCGCTATTGGGTGAAGGTTTCAGGTGAGAGAGGACGCTAAAGGCACGCCCGCAGTGAGCATATATATAGTGCTGCTATGTGCGTTGTAAATAAAAACAATTGCTGACAAACACATCAACAACATGGACGCTCACTTTCGAAATCCCGGTGAAGAAGGGAACCAGCACGGTAGCGAATCCATACACACAACAGGGCAAAATAAGTCTGCTTTTACTGTTGTGCTAACTTGCTATGTTAATGGACAACAAGACTGACTTTGAAAATGAGGAGAGGGAATCTGGCGTGTTTGATGGAGAACTTGCCCAGCTGTTCATTTCCGACACAGAAGATGACGACTTTGATGGATTTGTGGATGAGGATTGAGCAACAAAAATAATGGGAGTACATAGATAAATAATTAAATAAAGTACAACCGAACTCAGCTTTGCTCCTGCTGCCTTTTTAAAACAGCATCCATGCATGCTAGCGTATGGTTTAAGCTATCTTATGTTTAACCATGCCTGCGCCCAAAAATACACTGTGCCTTAGTTAGTTACGGGTGCTATTTCTGTATTTGACACGGCGCCTTTTAATACGATGCGCCCTACTGTCGCGAAAGTACAGTATTGTGGCTTTGATAACGGGAACAGGTTCTCAAAAAGGGATTCGAATCCATGGAATCTGTTCTTTTCTTATAAAACAATCGGGAGAACCGGTTTCGAACATCATCCCTAGGCACCACAAAAACACACACACACACACACACACACACATATATATATATATATATATATATATATATATATATATATATATATATATATATATATATATATATATATATTTACATACATATACATACATACACATATATATAATATTAGGGGTGTGGGAAAAAAATCGATTCGAATACATTCTGCGATTCAGAATCGATTCTCATTTTTAAAAAATTGATTTGAAAAAAAAAAAAATATATATATATATATATTTTTTTTAATCAATCCAACAAACCACTACACAGCAATACCATAACAATGCAATCCAATTCCAAAACTAAACCTGACTCAGCAACACTCAGAACTGCAATAAACAGAGCAATTGAGAAGACAAACACGACACAGAACAAACCAAAAGTAGTGAAACAAAAATGAATATTATCAACAACAGTATCAATATTAGTTATAATTTCAGCATAGCAGTGATTAAAAATCCCTCATTGACATGGAATCGTGGGACACCCAAAGATTCGCAGCCCTAATATATATGCTTGCATGTTCGAAATAAACTCAAACTCAAGAGCGCCATGCTGTTGGAGGAGAAAAATATTTGATTTTGCATTTTCATTTTGAACGTGCAACTAGCGTCTTTCTGTCAGCTGCTGGGACTGAGAGTTACCATGCAGCAGGCAATGTGTTGGGAACTTTGCCACAACTTGTTTATAAAGTCTTTAGTTTGTTTACTGGTATCCTCACTCATCCTTTATTTTCACTGTTCCACTGTTAGCATTGTCAGTGTTTTAATAACATCAATACTAGCTATAATGTTTTGGCATATCATCGTATTGAACACAGGCTGAGTTGTTGGTGAGGCACAAAGATTGTATATTGGACGTGAGGAGTATCAGTGTTTATTTTTGTTGGCCAGACTGTTGCAGTGAAGTAGATGGTTGTTGTTGAAGAACAAATCTTGTTTATGTGACTTTATCTTCGTCAGCCAAACTGCTTTGTGTTTTATATTGATATCAAAACCTCCTCAGTGGCCTAGTCGTTACAGGCCACTGAGATCGGTAGGTCGTGAGTTCAAACCCCAGCCGAGTCATACCAAAGACTATAAAAATGGGACCCATTACCTCCCTGCTTGGCACTCAACATCAAGGGGATGGAATTGGGGGTTAAATCACCCAAAATGATTCCCGGCTGTGGCCAACGCTGCTGCCCACTGCTCCCCTCACCTCCTAGGGGGTGATCAAGGGTGATGGGTCAAATGCAGAGACTAATTTTGCCACACCTAGTGTGTGTGTGACAATCATTGGTACTTTAACTTTTAAACTTTAAAAAGTAAACGCCATGACTTGTCTTTTTACATTTCACAAATTACTTTAACAATCATTCATGTGACATAACGTTTTGTTAATGTTTTATGGTGTCCAAGTAATACCGACATTACAGATTTTTGCTCAAACTCTTAAGATATCTGTCCAGATACAGCATGTATATCACTACTACATGTAAATGTATGTATATTAATTAAAATGTATATATTTCTATGAAAATGCAAAACTACAGCTAAAGGCATCATGTTATATAAAAGCTGATACTATTAATGAACAAGAACACAAATATTTGTCTGTAAATATATAATGTTTATCTAGAGCATTTTTATTAGACATTACAAATTCACACCCCAACACAGTTTTACCAAACATAATGAATAATCATGATTAATAATCGGGATTTCAATATTGATAAACAATCTTTATTATTTTGACCATAATGGTGCGGTCCTATGTGTAAGACGAAACCTTACTATAAACACTTTATATGAACAAAAAACGCAGTTGTCAAAAGGGTGACATTTTGCAAAATTTTCACATTTATTTTTATTTAAAGTATTTTGTTTCTGTCATATTACTTTGTTTATAATGCTTCTGTTGCTTTCATATTCACATTCAACTTCCTACTTGAGGTACATATATACAGACCCTTTCCAAAAAAAATTAATATTATGGAAAAGTATTTTTTTTTTTTTTCCATAATTCCATTTAAATTGTTAAACTTCCATAGATTATAGATTTAGGCCCCACAACTTAAATTGTTTTAGGTATTTTTTTCTTCGTACATAATTTGGGCTTTCAGCTCATAAAACCCACAAAAACAGGATTTCAAAAAAATATAATACTGTGCAGATATCAGCACAAATTTTACAGGGCATTGTTTTAAACTGAGTGTCACACTAATCATATACTAAACCCTGGGCTTTGACAAATTATCAAAAAGAAGAATTATGAATCTGGTAGAGAATGAGGCGGGAGTCACAGCTTTTAAAAAAACACAACATTCAGACGCATCCTGAAGATGTGCTACTACTGTCGGGTTCCTCGGGTCAAACCGCTTCTGAGCCTGAGCCAACGTAGGAAGCGTCTCAACTGGGCCAAGGAGGAGGAGGACTGGACTGTTAGAAGTACGGTTGAGAGTGTCCTTACCAGCTCAATCACGGTCTGGTATGGAAACTGCACTGCTAAGGACAGGAAGGCACTCCAGCAAGTGATTAAAACTGCTCAGTACATATCAGGAGCAGCCTTCCCCTCAGTTCAGGACATGTACTCTACCAGGGCCACCAGGAGAGCACACATCATCATAAAAGATAGTACACACCCCCAGCACAGTCTCTTCAGCCTCCTACCATCAGGCAGACGATACAGGAGCCTGAAATCCAGGAATACGAGACTGAATAACAGTTTCTACCCACAGGCCATCAGGCTTGTGAATGCTAAACCAAATAAAGCAATGAGGAACATTTTAATGGTATTTGAGATGTTTTTTCAAATGTGTTAGCCAATTGTTCATAAATATTAGGCTATATACAGTATGTCCATTCATACAATATATCACTTAAAGTTGTTTCCATGTTTAAAAAAAGAGAAAACTTTTTAAAAAATGTAATGTTTAAATGTACTGAAACCCGTGTGTGTGTGTGTGTGTGTGTGTGTGGCCAATTTTTTATAGACATCGATTGTCTATTGCAATATATGTTGGTATCATTTTATTGGCCCAGCCCTTATTGTCTTCCAAATGGAAAGGTTGCAAATGTGTCTGTTTCTTGCTTCCAGCTTTCAGCCTGGACACGGAGCAGCCGGACTACGACCTGGACTCGGACGACGACGCCTTTATCACCAAGTTAAAAAAGAAGATGGAGATCAGCCTCTTGCAGTTTGAGGAGATGATTGACCGGCTTGAGAAAGGCAGTGGACAGCAGGTTGGTGTCTTTCAGCAAAAATGCATGAATGAGCTGTCAGTCTCGTTGTTGTGAAGTGAAACAATGGCGTGTGCTAGGACATAAGTATGATGTGCACATTGTCTTCCCAGCTGGTCAGTCTTCCGGAGGCCAAGCTGCTCCTCAAGGAGGATGACGAGCTCATCAAGGAGGTTTTTGACTACTGGAGCCGCAAAAGGAAAAACAGCAAAGCCCTCTCGCTCATCAACATCATCAAGCAGGAGAAGCGGGACGGCTCGAGCACCAGCGACCCCTATGTGGCCTTTCGACGGCGCACAGAAAAGATGCAAACCAGGAAGGTGGGTTCTACGAATAATAGGAGTAAGCGGTTTGAAGTCTGTGAAAGCCGACATTAGGTTTTGCATGGTTTGACAAATTATATAACACTAGATTACAGAAATTTATAGATAAACATAAGATAATTAATGAAAGTCAATACGGTTTTAGGACAGCAAGGTCAACATCTATGGCAATAATTGATGCAGTAGAAGAGATAACCAATAGCTTAGATAGCAAGAAATATGCAGCTGGAATTTACATGGATCTGAGTAAAGCATTTGACACCATTAATCATCAAATATTACTGAAAAAAATTATACAGATATGGAATAAGGGGAGTAGCTTTGACTTGATTAAGGAGCTATTTAACACAAAGACAGCAGTTTGTGAAGATGGGCGAGTTTACATCTGGGCATTTGGACATTACTTGTGGGGTTCCACAGGGATCCGTTCTTGGTCCCAAGTTATTTAACTTATATATTAATGACATATTTAAAGTATCAAATGTATTAAAATTAGTCATATTCGCAGACGACACTAATATTTTCTATTCTAACGATAATTATACACATTTTGTATCCACCCTAAATATTGAACTTGCAAAATTAAAAACATGGTTAGATATAAACAAATTATCGCTTAATTTAAAGAAAACAAAAGTTATGTTATTCGGCTATTCCAATCCAGGACCAGCAATAAATATAGATGGCGTGATTCTAGAAACGGTGTCAGAAATTAAATTCTTAGGAGTCACTATTGATAATAAATTAAGCTGGAAACCACACATAAGACATTGACAAAGCAAAATCTCCAAAACCATCTCTATTATCAATAAATCCAAATTCTTCTTAAATTACACAGCTCTGCATTTATTATATTGTTCATTGGTCTTACCATATCTAAATTACTGCATAGAAATCTGGGGCAACAACTACAAAACTTCACTACATCCCCCGGTTACACTCCAAAAACGTGCAACAAGAATTCTACACAAAGTGGGATATTGTGACCACACAAATATTTTATTTTTACAATCTAAATTATTAAAACTGCCTGATCTAGTTGATTTTAATACAGCTCAATTATTATTTAGAGCAAACAAAAAGGTTCTACCTGCCAATATTCAAATACATTTCAAACACAGAGAAAGAGTTCATAATCTAAGGGGGTGTAGTATCTTTACTATTCCAACATTAAGAACTACCAGGAAAATTATGTGTGTGTCTGTGCGTGGAGTGAAACTTTGGAACAGATTGGATGTGGGGCTCAAGCAATGTTCAAATGTCCATCAGTTCAAAACAAGATACCAAAACATGGTATGGGCAATGTATATGAATGTGAACATGGATGCCTAAGTGTTAAACTCCATCACTGGCTAATAATGATTATTGTTATTATTATTATTATTATTGTTGTTATTATCATCATCATCTTCATTATTTTATATGTATTATTGTCATCATTTATTGTCATTGGTATTGCTATTGTTGATATTGTTATTATTATTGTTATCATTATCGATATTATTGTTTAGTCATTGTTGATATTATCATTATTATTATTACTTCTATGACATCACCCAACTAGTTAAACTATATGAATTAGTATCAATGCGAGGAATACATTGAATTGTGTGTGTGTGTGTGTGTGTGTGTGTGTGTGTGTGTGTGTGTGTGTGTGTGTGTGTGTGCGCGTGCATACACAAAC
Organism: Nerophis ophidion; assembly: GCF_033978795.1. NCBI lineage: Eukaryota > Metazoa > Chordata > Actinopteri > Syngnathiformes > Syngnathidae > Nerophis > Nerophis ophidion. The sequence goes on from NC_084624.1 coordinate 42,539,808, forward strand.
CTATATGCAATTTGAGTAGTACTAATTTTCTGCAAATGTAAAAACAAATATGAATTCTGACTAAAAAATTGGTGCCGATGGAAACTAAGAAAAGGGATTTGGGTACACTATCTGGAGTACAGGGCAGGCGAGTGGGGGATCTTATGTTCGTGGATAGCTCCTCTGGCAGGGGGCTCCTCGTCTCTTTTAATGCACAGCATAGGACACATAAGTACACTATCTGGAGTACAGGGCAGGCGAGTGGGGGATCTCATGTTCGTGGATAACTCCTCTGGCAGGGGGCTCCCCTCGTCTCTTTTAATCCACAGCATAGGACACATAGCAAGAGTGGTTCTCAGGTCCTGTTGCTCAGGGGCAATAGCTCCACAGCCACAGATCCACTATTAACCACTAATATCACAGTCAAAATGAAAGCTTGTTCCCATAGGCACCATAAACTGTTAATAATGTTAAGACAAAAGTGTATATTATATATACTATTATATATGTTGTATTTTTATTGTGTCTGTGTGTGCGTGTGCGTGCGTGTGTGTGTGTGATGGATATGTGTGTATTTTGGGTATATGTATGTGTGTGTATATATGTATATATTTATATGTATATGTGTGTATATATATGTATATATATATATATATATATATATATATATATATATATATATATATATATATATATATATATATATATATATATATATATATATATATAAATTGTATATATGTGTGTGTGTACATATGTATATATGTAAGTGTGTGTGAATTTAAATGTATTATATATAGACAATATATAGCAGCAACCATTGAATTATATATATTATTGTATTATATATTGTATATATATATTGTATATGTATAGGGGTGGGACCTAATAAGTTTACTTCTTCCCACTCCCTTTTGAGCCAATCTTGACATCTACAAAAGATTAGGCACATGTAATGTTTTCAATGTAGGTGTAAAAATAATGTATATATTTCTTTTGTATTTTATGTCATTCTCTTGTTTTGTTTGCATGGCTCAAAATAAACCCATTCATTCATTCATTCAATATATTCTCATCTTTCAGAACCGTAAGAATGACGAGGCGTCATACGAGAAGATGCTGAAACTCAGGAGGGATCTGAGCCGAGCCGTCACCATCCTGGAGATGATCAAAAGGAGGGAAAAGAGCAAGAGAGAGCTGCTGCACCTCACGCTGGAGGTCTTTGAGAAGAGGTCTGTTCGGCAGCAGTATGAATCAACTTCATAATAATATTTATTATTATTAACAAGTATTGTCTGCCGTCAACAGAAATGTAATGTCAGACTATGGTGGAGAGATTTTAGCTGAGGTTCTGGCCGAGCGGGCTCTCGTGAGGCCACAGATTATTCCTCTGGTACCGCTCACCAACCAGTACCATCACATGGACCATAAGGAGTACAAGTCTAAGGTGAACAGACTAAGCACCTTTTCAACATCCTTTGTACATGTTGGACCTTTTGGGTCTATGTCCTGGAGTGAATTTGTTTTGGTCCTTTTCAAGCCCGATAAGACTGAAGTTCCTCGTCAGAAGAGGAAATACGAGAAGAAGCTGAAGGTTTTGGCTCAGTCAGCCGGCGCCTCACACTACCAGGGTCCAGCTGTGTTTAATGCCAAGGACCTCAACCAGTATGACTTCCCCAGCTCGGATGAAGAGCCACTGTCCCAGGTAGCGGCACTGAAGCAGTCCACCTTGTCCTGGTCCTAGTGTGCCATCTAGAGGCCCTTTGTAAAATCACACATCAAACCACAATCTCAATCAGCAACCCCACACTGACCTCTAACCTTGGTGTCCACAGCTCCATTCTGGCTCATCAGAAGCTGAGGAAGAGAACGACCCGGATGGCGCGTACGCCTTTCGCAGGAAGCCGGGCTGTCAGTACTATGCTGTAAGTGTTGTGCACATCATCAAGAGCTGTGAATATAAGGGCACCCCTCGCTGAGTCTTAGTGTGTTTTCAGGCCCCTCAGGATCGAGTGGGCAGCTGGCCCTGGTCGGCTGGCTGGGATGGTGGCCCGGCAGGAGCCCGATACCGCTACAGTCTCACGACGCTTACGGTGCCACGGCGCTGCCAAGGTCTGGCCCGGCGACGCGTGGGTCGAGGGGGCAGGTAATGAACATTTACTCTTAGCTTCGTGTGTATTCATTATTTATATCAACATTTAAGCTTGTTGTCATTGCAGCTCCGCGCAATTTTTTTTTGTTTTTGTTTTTTGTTTTTACAATCTGTAAAGTATAGTATATTCAAAAGCTGTGTTCCATAGCTGGCCCCTTTGGCCACACTCTGAACACCACTAGTTAAGATATTTCATAAGTGTTGCCAAACAACAGAAGAGTGTATCTAAGTTGTCTTCAACTACTTAGCACTTATGAAAGTTATAAAGGGTTGGGTGCCTTTTGATGGTTTTCTGTGTGTTTCATGTAGAGTAACTACATTATGGACAAGTCTTAGCGGTAGAGCAGAACCAAAAGCATAGAGAAAAGTACCAGCTGAATTACGAGCAAGAGCGAGAAACCTGCAGAGTTGAAAATAAGTTATTGTGTTCCCGAAAACTGCTGTTCCAGCTTTATTGAAACAAACCACAAACATAACTGTGCACATTTTGCAAGCGGTTATACTTCACACACGCTCACTGGACTTGCAAAGGAGGATCACCATTGATACGCTGAATACATCGCCTTTTAAGATGCAAGACACACTCCTTTCACTTTAAAATGCATACCTCTCTTTGCTAAATATACTGTTAAAGTCACAAATTGGCTTCACTGAGGCTTTCTTTTACATCTTCTCTAGCAAAGCAGGAGTTGATGCTGTGTGCTCTGTGTTGTGAGTGGAGTTACCACGCACACCCAGTTATACTTCCGTTAATAATGTATGAAGGTGGCCAAATCCACATGCTAGATAATTTTTGGCCACAAATCAATAAATGAAAAAAATGGTATGTGCACGTGTGCGCCTGCAGATTGGAGTGGAGCACACTCTCGCAAGAAGGAGGAGCTTCACTTTGAAATGCAAAACTTCATAGATCGGAACATCTAACAATGTTTTTATTTTTAATATCGTCCCATAAAGGGGTCATATTATGATTTTTTTTTTTTTAATATGTAAAATTCAACATGGGTCTTTGGTCCAAAATATTTTATACATTATGTTTTCAAGACCGTTTTAAAGCTGCTCTTTGACAGTTTCTTCAGAATGCGCTGGACAAGTCTTATTTACAGACCTCTACTTGGACTGTCTTCTCCCTGTCAGCTATGTTGTGGTTGTTAGTGCTTCCATAGCGAGTCTACTGACAGAGATAAGTTAAAACTTTACACTACTTTGTATTAGAAATGCCAACAGCGGAGAATGCATGTGCATATATGAGCAAGTCCGCCCCACAACAAGAGGCTAAAGGAAAAATAAGAAGCTTATTGACTACAGTGCATACTATAATGGCGGGCGCGCAGAAGCAGGAAGGAAGGCAAGATTATTTAATAAATGCCTACACAATGACTCAACAATTTGTTTTTACCATTTCGGGACTTATGCAGATCCCAAATACACAGCAGCAGGTACCAATAAGTAAGAACAGTTGGTGTTGCCTAACAGGACCCCTTTAAAATCTATTAATAGTGCAGGCCTAATAGCTAGTTTGTTTAGCTATTCCTTGTCCCCCAGTGATAATTTTACTTGTAAGAAACATAGTTTATTTGCAGCCACGGAGGCGAGCATTGCTGATTTATGAATGGCCTTGCACTGTGGAGGGACATTAGCCCTTAACAAAGATGCTACACTGTGTCGTGGCCGCGTTCGTTGGCTTGTCATTATCAAATTTGCGGGACACAGCTAGAATGTGTCATCAACATACATTATCACAATATAACGACAGTATTAAAAGCTCTATCGTCGGACAAATTTATGAAATTTATATTGTATATCGTCTTATCGTGCAACCCGAGTTTTTAGGGATGTAACAGTATCAAAAGCTCACTATACAATATCACGGTATAAAGGCCACATTTAATGTTTCAAGCAAATATTAAAAATAACTCACAGTTGACGTCTTTAAAGTAACAATGTAAACATCCAGTGTAAAACAGTAATGTTAAGTTTAGTGTCTTTCCACTTTTACTTTCTAAGAAGCAGTGAACACGTATATCAGTCTGGAATATGCTGTTTCTCAAAAGTTGACTAACAATATAACTTTTAATAATGTAAATACCTCACTCACTGATGTGTGGCTTTCCTGGCTTAAATATATTTTCAGGGTTACGGTTTGAGGTGTCGACTTGTCCAGGGTGTACAGCGGGTACGGTACAGAAAGTATTTAGACCCCTTGAAATTCTTCACTCTGTTTCACTGTAGCAATTTGCTAAAATCAAAAAAGTTTATTGTATTTCTCATAAATGTACCCGGATCACACCATCTTGACAGAAAAAAAGCAAATCACACCTACATAGGTATTCAGACCTTTTGCTCAATACTATGTTGATCCACCATTGGTTTTCATCCAGGATATTTCTCTACATACATACATATCATGGCGCAAAGATGAGTGATGAGAGGCGGACAATTTTACCTCACAGAAACAAAAAAGAAAAACTGAGGTAATTTGTGATTTTCTCATCACCGGAGAAGCACAATTAATTAAAAAAATAGCATCTTAAAACAAAGCAAATACAGGTTTTCCGCGGGGCGATAAAAAGCATTAAATTAGTTTCTCAAAAATGAAGGCCTTTAATGGCTTCTAAAAGTATTTAATCTGATGTCCAGAGGCATAAATTTGATTTTAGACAATTCTAGAATTGAGCCAATACGTCAATCAATCGAATGGTAAATGAAAATATACTCAACATCAATACATTGCTACATTTGTTTGTGTTTCTTTTGTTCGGCTGCTGCTTTTAATTTGCATAAAGAGGTCTTGTAAGATTTGAAAGCGTGATAAGCACTGCCTCCATACAGCAAATGAAACTGTTCTGGGGGCCCAATTGTGGCGTTTTTTTGGTGACTAAGCATGTAGTCCTTAAATTACAAGTAACATGGGAAAAACAAGTTGCCTCTGTAGTGAAGCTTTTATCACATATGTCTGTATCACTCTCAGAGATTCCTGAGTCATTTTGAGAGATAAAGGATGCCACTCACCTGATTGTGTGACTTTGCGCTAGGAACCAAAGATCCCTTCCCTATCAACAACAATGCTAATCAAGCCGACTTTGTGAGCGCCAACAACTAATACTTTTGGGAAAAAATATGATGCAGGTCATTGTATTTTTGAGCCCGAACACAGAGGATGAGCAATGAGTTTTATAAGTTGAGTGATGGATGCAGTTTCATTGTGACACTAGCATGCACAGCATTGCTAGGTGCTAAACATACAACTATCAATAACAAACCAGAATAAAACAAAAGCCGAAGATGGTGTTTGGTGCGCAATATTCAAAATGGCTGACTGAATTTGTGGCTTTTTGTGATGTTTAAACCGTGTTTTCACATACTTAGCGGATTGTAAATATAATTGGATATAGTTTAATGGATACAATGAAACACAAATAAGCATATAAAGGCAAATTGTTTTTCCATTCTACTGATACTTAACTGTGACATCATGTCAGGTTAATGAGAGAGCTGAGTTTGTTTAATACTCAACTCCCCCAGCCATCTTCACTTCAACACACGAGCAGCTAACTTGGCTCACATTAGCACATTAGAGACACGCCTCACATGACCTATGGTGGACAAACAAGACAATTCTCACAACAGACACAACTTATATGTGTATGTATGTATGTACGTACACGTGTGTGTAATGAGAAATACAAGTAACTTTTTTTTTATTTTAGCAAATTGCTTCAATGAAACAAAAGTGCGAGACAAGCGGCAGGAAATACATAATGGTTTGAGGTTTTATCACGTAGTTTTTCAGTTCACTCGCGTTTCCCACGGTGTCCAATTTTTTGGGGTGATTTCCCTGTGTACTGTGAAAGTGATGCGCTTTGCTTTGTAGAACGCAGACTTTTGTACCTCCGCCAAAGAATTTGTCTTTTGTTAGCAACATAACGCAAAAAGGCATCGACAGATTAAGAAATTTCCAAAAACAATTCCTCTCATCTACTAAGAACACACCTGTTTGCAGCGTTCCACGCCCCTACCTTGCTTGTCTCACACTGCGCAGAGGATTCTTGGAGATGTAGTTTATTTTCAGACCCGACCAACGCTAAAACGCCAGAAAAAAATGACATTTTTGAGACAGTAACACATCAAAGTATTATCGAAAAGACTTTGAAACTGGAATACCACGGTATCTACAATACCGTTTCACCTCTACTAGTTATACATTGTATTTGTTACGGTTAGAGTTAAGGCGTGCAGATGAATCAACATCGACACATAGAGCTTCTAACCGACACAAAACTTATTTTGTTTTTTCTCCTTTGTAATTCTATCTCTACTAATACACCATCCAATTATAATACATTGCTGGTTGCGCAGTTACACGACACTCAGCCACGTGTTGCAGAGAAAGTAGCCATGTGACACAAGCGTCGGGAAGAAAAAGTCAAACAGAAAGTTGACTTAAAGCCAGCAGCTTCTTCCAAAATGAATTCTTTGTCAGTTCTTTGGACACACTTTGGCTGCTAAAGGTATAAGTTCAAGCAAAAAATACTGTAGCAGTTGAATGCATAGCTGTAACTACCATTGAGGACACAGAGGTCAAGTCCTCTGTATTTTTCTCTGTATTTTTCTAAGTGACAAAAATAAAATGATGGTATCGACTGCAAATATTTTTTGTGTAAGACATCGTGTACGCTGTACATCACTGCGGTAGCTCATCCTCTCACACATGAAAATCTTTCCCCATTAAGAAACAACAATTTAAACTTTTATAAATAAACATGTTGCTGTCTGAACAATAATGCTATTCAATTGTGTACACTGAACATCCAAGCTGTGCTCTCTTCAAAAAGAGTGATCGTTCCATACTCAGAGGGTGTTTTTTACAGTGTTCAAGAAACAGCTGAACAGAGTAAGACAACACCCGCGCCAGAAATAATAAAAAATGATAATAGGTTTTTTTGTTACGCACTTTTTATTTTAAATAAATCTTGAATCGCTACAGTACAAACAAATATTTTAAACAAGTTTACCCAATAAAACAGATAAAATACGAAGTCAAAAACACTATCAATGAAGCATAACAAACCCAAAACATGCAAATTAGTGGGCTTTCTAACGGTGTCTATTTAGTTTGATTAGAAAAGAATTAAATCTAAGTCAACATTTTTCAAGTGTGTGGACATATTTTTGAGTACATAAAACAATACCGCAACAATAACTGGTAATTTTGGTCACGATAACCGTGATATGAAATTTTTATATCGTTACTTTCCTATCGTACAATAACCAAAGGGATGTAGATAATTAAATTAATGGTGATTTATTTATTTCCCATAATCATTCAGCCTTTGAGGTACTGACATGATCTCTTCTTTCCTGGTAGGGTCTTACTGGACCGAGCGTACTCGGACTTTGATGTTTTCCATGAACTGGACCCCGATATGCTGGACCCGCCCCTTCCAACGAGTTCGTGCTCGCCGGCTGCCAGCAAGTTTGCCATTACCTCAGAAACAAATACCTCAGACAGAAGTTCCTCCCCATCCTCCCCCTCTTTGCACACGGACCTCAGTCGGATTCTTATGAACATAAAGTCGTGCCGATGGCGGCACTTCAGACCGCGGACACTTCCACTACACGAGCTGGACAACGCCCATCCTCTCTTCCGCAGGCTGAGTCGAGGTGTAAAGCGCCCGCTCTCCACCACTAATGTCGGACTTCCCTCCCAGCGCTCTGGACGGGTCGTCCCCCCTCCCCCACCCCCTGTTGGTAAGCCACTCTTACTGCAGCTTCATGCCCCACATTGAATCTGTTAATTCTAGTTAGTCCCTCAATTTCTTCTGTTTTTCACTGGCCAGCCTGTTATTGGAAGCTAACTTTAGCATTGTGCGAAACAGCTGCTGCTGCTGCTTTATGCACAAAATTACCAGGAGGCAGGGTGGGAAAATCTATATCAAGCACTATAAATTCACATTGCAACATTTAAAAGATATCCATCAATTGTTTTCTACCAAGCCATAGTCCTAACTAATAGTCCTGATGCAGCCTCTTATCTGTTTCTTGGTTTTTGACAGAAAATAAGAGTTGATGCTGTGAACAAACACTTTGAAATATTCTGTCTGAAATGTAAATTAAGTAGTTGTTAGCGTTGGGTAACGTTTGCATATTTTTTAATACGATGCCTAATGGAGCAGATTTTGATAAAGTACAATCGTGACAATGTTAGACTAGCTTTACAACAGGGTTCACCAGTTAATACTACAGGCATGAGTTGTGTAATAATTGAGCAAAATTAAGTTACCTACAGGACGTTACTTGTACATTATCACCTTACTACTTAGTCTTGTCTGGTTACTACTGTTTACTTTAGCAATGGTACCTTCATGGTCATGATCATCATCTTGAATAGATTTGTTTTAGAGCATGTTTAGCTGTAATGACTACTTGCATTCAGAGTGCTCAGTGATGGTTCACCTGTGTAAAAAAAACAAAACCTTTGTTTGTCAGCTTTCACAGCTGAGCAGTTCCAGCAGCACCATGATCAGCTGGTCCAGATGCAGAAGGACCAGCTGGAGCAGATCCAGCAGCAGCAAGCCAACAGGGCCACCACTGCCAACAGCACACAGGTGCGTTAACATCCTCTTGCTCAGACACGACACTTACTTACCGCGTGGTTCGCTCTTCTACCCGCAGGCCTCGACCAACATGTTGGACCAGGCCAACGCTCAGTACGCTGCCTCGGCCCTCATCACCGCCGATCAAATTTTGGCACTAAAAACAAAGGAAGAGCTCAGCCTGGGAGGCGGAGTCAATGGCGTCCTCTCCCCCTCAGGTAAAATTCTGACTGAGAATATTTGACCAAGCGGTTGAAAATCGAGCTGCCATTTACAGGAAAGAGTGTTCATTTGTGGCCCATAACTTGAATTTTTCTTGGCCCGCAACACATTTTCAAAACTAAATGTACATCGGAACAATCATTATTTGCGTTGTCAGCGGAAACACAAAACTGAGATTGTTTTCTTTAATATTTAACTGTTTAATGTCTCCATCACTTTGGTTTTAGCATATAATTAAACAGTGACAAGTTCCTTACAAATTTGGCCCTACATTGTCCATATTTGTTTATATACAATGATGCTTCCTTTAGAAGTGGTATTCTTAATATTCATATTGGACTCTTTTTCAGGTGTCTACAAGGGCTTGCACCTCTCTAGTACAGTCTCCCCTTCTGTTGCCGCTCCGGCCCCGCCCACAACTATGTCCAGCGCCGCCTCGCTGCACCCGACCACCGCCACCAGCTCTGCACCCGCTAACAACAATAATGGCACCGCCCACCCTGTCAGCGCCACAACCACTAACGCCACTCAGGCCCCGCTGGGGAACAACAACAGCCTGCGTCTAGGCCTTTCCGTCGGCAAACGAGCCCACGCACCCCGAACGCTGAGCAGCGCCATGTCGACATCCGCCTTAAAGCTCGCGGCCGCAGCCACCGTCAACTGTCAGAAACCCAAGGTCACCGCCGCTTCTGCATCGCCGCTTGACATGGTGCCCAGGTGAGCCACACATTTAACATCTTTTTTGTTGCTCCTTTTCCACCAAGCGCTAAAGTTCACTTTGTTTGCTTCCTGTTCACGCCCAAATATTTGACTCACTTTTCGGCAAAACCAAAAATCAGTGGAAGGTTGCCCAAAGGGGTAAGGTTAAACATAGTGCAGTGTGTTGATAGGTAGACTGCTAATGGCCACTTACTGAATGTCTTACTGTGTAAAATGTAAAAAAAAAAAAAATATGAGGACAACTTAGTTTATAATACAAAAACTAAATGTCTATTGCTTGTATTCCATCATGTGACATCTTCACGGAAGTGGAAAAACTGATGTCAACCAAGCAAAGATTGCTGTTGTGCGGCAGGCGAACTAGTACGCAAGGATTTTCATGCAAAAAGCAGATACGAACAAAAAATCTTAATTATGCAATGGAATCAATCCATATACTTTATTTTAAAAAAGATTTGTCGAGGGATCCCAAGGATTACCCGTCGATCCCGTTCGCAGACATGTCGAATTATCTGGCGCTGGTGACGTCATTCTGCATGCCAAAACAGACGACAACTTCAAAAAGCATGAGGCTCTACAACTTCTTTGTATGTGGCTGTGTCAATAAAATTTGTATCGAGACTCTCCCAGATAAATCATGTATCGTTTTTGCTTAAGTAAGGTTGCAATTTATGAATAAACTTCGCATCTGCAGCCATGTTTGTTGTTTTGTTGTTGTTGCACGCGCCGTTTACGAGTACGCATGTTTTTCCCCATCTTTATCAAAATATAACTATAGATGTTAACAATTGTGTATGTGCTGGAAGTTTCATGAATGATTTGCTGCCTTTGGCAAAAGCTTAACTCGTTAAGGTTTTGCTCAAATTAGCATTTATTTAGACTTGCTGAGTTGGTGCTTTAAGAAGCACTTGTAGGAAAAATATGTTTTTAGATCTCCAAAACAAATATCAAGATAATAATTCAATGGGGAATTCTTAACGTTAAAAGTATATCAAACCAATTCTTTAAAGAAGTGATCACTGCAAATGTGCGTGTTCTTCCTGTGCGTGACACTTTTCTTGTTGTTGTTTAGTAAAATCTTGCATTTTTCTGCCCTTCTATATTACTTCTCAAGAAACTCTGAAGAAGCGTTTATCCTTTTTGCGTTTTGAATGATTCGTATAGCGGAAAACAATACAAGCATAGGGCTTTTTTTTTTTTTTTGAGAAAGGCTAAATGGCACCTAGTACCTACTGAGAACAGACGCTTGCTTGACTACCACACTTTTTTAGTGAGCCAGACGTGACATTATGCAAACCTAAGCATTACCGTGTTATGGATTGCTTTTTAGCGTCTGTCAGTGCACTGTCTATTACTTTTGTAAAATATAAAAGATAATGGGTCACTAAAAGACAAACACTAGTTTGCAATACAAAATATTGCTTATACACTATCATGCTGCACTTTCTAGCAACCCGTGTTACTTTTTAAAAATGTAAAAAAGAGGAAGTCTCTGAAAGACAAACTACATTTTACAATTGAAAAATGTCGATACTCTATAATGCAGCACTTTATAGCATATTCCTCTCAGCGCAGGGTCAGGTGTGTTACTCACCCAAGGGTGTGACATGAGTGGAATAAAAAACGACTACCTCCATTTATTTACTTGGACATCTTTCACTTTGATCATGCGAGTTAGCCAGCCGGCTCTTCCGAACCTTCAAGTGCACTTGAGCCCTTGGTGGAAACTTTAAGATAAGACTGCTTTTGTGACTGCTGTGGTGGTCTTGTAGGGACAACCATGAGCAAGACAAGGCGCCCCTCAACAGTCTGTCAGAGAATACAATGGCCATGGAGGTGACGTAGCCAGCGGACTCCATTATGTTTTTTTTAGGTGCTATGCATCGTCCGTTTGGCTTGAACGCGAGCGGCGGCTGACAGAGCGCGGTGAGGCTGTGTGTCCACAGTGACTGCTCCTGGAGCCAATCATGATGCTCGTCTGGTGTATACCCCCCCACCCTGCCCCATTTCCATATTTGTTACTGTTAATAAGAGATTGTCTGTAAATTCTTAATATGGCAATTATATGTACAGTACTGAATATTTGTACCCCCTCCTTGTATATAACATTACTTGAATACAGAATTGTTCATTTGTGATGTTTTGCACTCGACATATTGAAAAAAAAAATCCAAATTAAAGAGAACGATAAACTGCAGCTGGTGCGACAAGTGTCAACGTGTCATGGCGTGCGCGTGCGTGTGCACGGAGCCCGCTCCCTCGTCTATTTATTGTGCCGTGTTTACAAAGTCTGCAACGCCACGCCCACTTTTTGTTTGCCTGGCACCGCCCTCTCCCTCTTATCCCGTCATGCCCGTGTGTGAGTGCGCGTGCGCGGGTGTGCGACTCCGTGCACAGGCGGAAGGTGTGCGTCTCTCCACAAAGCTCTTCCACACATCGTCATAAAGATTGTCTTTGCTGCTGCGTCCGAGCACTATTGACGTGTGTCATGTGACCATGCTGCTTTTCTATGATTTCAACCTTTAGACACTCATTGTTTTCTAAAATAAATATTTTTGTACCTCCACTTTTTTTATTTCGTTTCTTTTGACTTCTCCATTCTTTTTGTTTGTTGCCGATGGATGACATGGATCATTCCACTTTGGACAAAAGCGACCATGTGTTATTGACAAAATGAAATAAAATCATCCGGCATTTGAAGCTCGGGAGGCGAGAGGGTGCCTTTCATTCTGGGCAGCAGGACAAAACAAAGCAGATCTTCTCTTCTGTGAAGAGTTTGGTACTGAACACGGCTACTTGTAGTTTTTCTTTCTTTTTATGTCTTTGACCCCACTCCCCTCCTTCCGAGCCCACTCCAGCGGTCGCTTGTTGACTTGTCTGCTTGTGTGGACACGCTGAGGCAAAGTTGTCAATGAAATAAACATCCAGGGCATTAACCACTGTGCACCACTGACTCTTTTCTTTTACTTTTCCCTTTGTCTCCTTAGTTCATAAAAGTGCAGACGTCTTGTAATCTGGTTCTTCCAATTTAAAACCAACTCTTTAAACTTAGTGTTAAAAGGGAGGCAGTATGATAAATTAGGAACAGAATAAAACTAATTTTAAAGAAGGATATTTCCAGGCCTGTCAATTGAGTTAACTCTTGATTAATCACACATTTTTCATTAGTCATGCATATACGCAGACTAATCACAATGTATTGTTAAGAGCACATGCTCCTTTCCCTTTAGCTACAGATTAGTGGGCATGAAACTTGTAGTTTTTCTACATTCAGTGATCAGGTCAGTGCAAAGATGAGTGAGGAGACTTGGACTGTTGTGGTCACTGTCATAATGCACCAACTGTAGTTTATATCAAACTGTTGCCAGGTTCCCAACAAATAATTGACTTGTATTTAAATTAAACCTTTTTTTAAGCTTCCTCTAAAATTCTGTATTTTTGGTCCAAATATCAAATTTTTTTTTAAACGTTTGAAAAATGCGAGCCGTTAATATTCTGTGATTCATCCAAATTCAAATTTAAGATAATTAAAATTAGTTGACACCACTGATATTTCATGATTTAGATTTGCCTAATTCTATATTAAATAAGATAAACTTAATTATCTGCATCATTACTTTTAATCCCAGTGCACCACCTAGTGGTCAAATAACTGCATTGTTTATTTAAAATATACTTCCTAAAAGACTTGTTGGGAGAAACTATTTTAACTCACAAATGGTTCTAATAATGGATGCTGTTTTAATTATTGGCACGGATTCGGAAAAAAAAACGAATTGGTCAAATAATTTTATTCACAGTTTGGAAAAACGCTTGAGCTCTTCATGTTGTTTGATCAAATGCCAAACGGTCAAACGGTTCTCGGGATGAAACCGGAGTGCAGAACCACGACCACATTATTGCAATAACAGGAAATACTCCTTTTAAAAAAAACTTGGTGAATTTAAAATAAACAAGGTGTTAAGTTGATTTAAAATGTAGAAACTGTGAATGACAAAGATTATCAATGGAAAAAACATTTTTTTGTAGAACATTCAAGTATTTGGGCATGAATTTTGTTGAATTGTTTCTGAATGTGTATAAGGTAGATGGAATGAAAGCTTTTAATGGGGTAGCGTGGTGCAGATGGTAGAGCGGCCGTGTTAGCAACTTAAGGGTTTTAAGTTAGATTCCTGTTTCTGGCATCCCAGTGATTGCCGTTTCCCCCTTGGGCAAGGCACTTCACCCTTGCTTCTGATGGCTGGCCTGAATGTGATGTAGGGGTATCAGACCTTTCAACGTTGATGTGTACAACGTCCAGATGTTGGCCAGTCGTCAAAAGTACATGAACATTAAGTCAGTTGGTTTTAGCGGTGATGAAAGTAAAATTTGTTGCTTCAGTCTTTTTTTATGATGTGCTTGCCTCTTTCACACATTTGTCAATTTAGGTGGTTTGAATGGTTTGCTTTTCTTTGGTTGAACATTCAGCTGACGTTCTTCCAGTTCCATGCATGTCTTAATACAAGTGGTTAGCATTGCCACGCAAATGCACCGTGTGCTGACGTCCATCCATTTTATACCGCTTGTCCCTCTCGGGGTTGCAAGGGGGCTGGAGCCTATCCCAGCTGCACTCTGGAGTAATGCAGAGTATGCCTTGGACAAGTCGCTACCTCATCGCAGGGCCAACAGAGACAGACAACATTTACACACTAGGGCCAATTTAGTGTCGGCAATCGGCTCAATTGAGTCAAAATGGGTTGCACTACTTGGCTGAAACCAGCATTGCTGCTGGTTTGCTGTGTCGAAAAGAAGAATGTGAGGTCAACTGTGGAACTACTACACAATTTAAACCTAAACATGTCGATTTAGTGGAGTTTTACGGAGCCCCTTAAGGGACATGGATGTTTTGCGAGATCTCTCAATAGGTTTTTTTTCCTATGTCAGTGAACCGGAAGTGAAACAGACACAGCGACGAAGCATACGGGAGCCTACCCATCATCTGTGCTCTGTTGTGGGACCATCAAACAATTTGATGTCTTTATATGTTAGGCCAGGGGTGCCCACACTTTTTCTGCAGGCGAGCTACTTTTCAATTGACCAACTCGAGGGGATCTACCTCATTTATATTTATTTATGAAAGAGACATTTTTGTAAACAAGTTAAATGTGTTTAATGATAATACAAGCATGTGTAACACATATAGATGTCTTTCTTTCACAAAGACAAGAATATAAGTTGGTGTATTACCTGATTCTGATGACTTGCATTGATTGGAATCAGACAGTAATGATGATAACGCCCACATTTTCAAATGGAGGAGAAAAAAAGTTGTCCTTTCTGTACAATACCACATGAAAGTGGTTGGTTTTTGGCATCTAATTCATCCAGCGTCCATACACTTTACAAGAAAAACATTGGCGGCAAATTCCGTAGCTTGCTTGATTGACATTCACGGCACCCGAGGGTCTTGTTAGATGACGCTGGCTGCTGCCAGTTCATTATTATGAAAAAATGACAGAGAGGAAGGCGAGAAACATTTTTTATTTCAACAGACTTTCGCGTCGTCCCTTCCGTCAAAACTCTAAAGGCCGACTGCACATTTCCTATCTTCACAATAAAAGCCCTGCTTCATGCTGCCTGTGCTAACAAAATAAGAGTCTCGGAAAGCTGGCGTGCACAAGTGATGTGCACGCCAGCTTTCTGAGGGATCGCTTGTGCACGCCAGTTTTCCGAGACTCTGTATTTAGTTAGCGCAGGCAGCATGAAGCAGGGCTTTTATTGTGAAGATAGGAAATGTGCAGTCGGCCTTTAGAGTTTTGACGGAAGGTACGGCGCGAGAGTCTGTTGAAATAAAAAGTGTTTCTCGCCTTCCTCTCGGTCATATTTTCATAATAATGATCTTGCAGCAGCCAGCGTCATCTCACAAGACCCTCCGGTACCGTGAATGTCATTTAAGTGACGTCTTGGTGAAGATTGATGATCACTAATTTTTAGGTCTATTTTTTTTAAAAGCCTGGCTGGAGATCGACTGAGACACCCCCCGCGGTCGACTGGTAGCTCGCGATCGACGTAATGGGCACCCCTTTGTTAGGCCAATACTAAATGGGTTTTACTTTTATAGCGCTTTACTACTTCAAGGTACTCAAAGCACTTAGGCACTATTTCCACATTCACACACACATTCACACACTGATGGCAGTTGCTGCCATGCAAGGCCCTAACCACGACCCATCAGGAGCAAGGGTGAAGTGTCTTGCTCAAGGACACAACGGACATGACTGAGGTTGGTAGAGGGTGGGGATTGAACCAGGAACCCTCAGGTTGCGGGCACGGCCACTCCCAACTGCACCACGCCGTCCCCCAATACTAAAGTAGAAATCAATAAAATTCTGCCACGGATGATGGGTAGGCTCCTCCATCGCTTTGTCTGTTTGATTTCCGGTTCACCATTGCTGTGTCTGTTTTACCTACGGTTCACTGGCATAGGAAAAAACCCTTTTGCAAGATCTTGCAGAAAGTATTGTGAAATCTCGGAAAACATTTTTTTCCCTCCATGTCCCTTTAGGGACTCTGTAGAGATTCCATCCCTAGCTTGACGAAAAGAATGTCTCCACATTCACATTACTTAAAAGTCCATAAAAGGATTTCCTAAAAGTGGTTCCATGTGGCATTCAAATGCGACTGGACATCATCCTGGTGTTGAGTTTTAGAAAGAAGGCTTTGAGCTTGCAGAGTCTACATTTCTTCCTCTTCTTCTGGTTCTTCTCCTGGACCTTCTTGTAGATGCCTTCGTACTTTTCCTCTTGGTCGTCCTCCTCCACCCAAGGTGCCCAGGCGCCTCCACGCAGGCCAGGATCGGCTCCTGGGTCGTCTGGCGGGAAATAGACAGGCACAGCCGTCCGGTTGTAAAAGGCCAGGCGGGACAGTAGCTGCAGGACCACGTCCGGTCTCTGCTCGGCCAGGTCCTCGCGCTCATATGGGTCGGCGCTGATGTTGAACAGCCAGATGTTCTTGTGCTTTGAGGTTTTGTAGAAGGCAGAAAAGGCTCGCTCCAGGTTCCACCAGCGACCCGGCAGGGTCGGCAGAACCTGCACAGAAGACACCCTTTTGAAAAACCAAGACGTGACCAGGTTGTGTTAGGCAATGTGAAGCAAGAACAAAGTCATTTCCAGAAAATACATAACAGTAAAAAGGGCTTATTTTACTCAAAGTGTACTGGTAGCTTGAAACTGGAACTAAAACCAGTACCTGTGGCGGGACCCACTCTCCATGGCCAGGGTCTCCGGTCAGCAGCTTCCAGTCTCCGACTCTGATGGCCGCCTGAACCGATGTGTCCCACACAGACTGAGACGGCGTCTTCAGGAGGTTTTTGTCCGTCAATGAGGTGTTCTGGTGAGGTAACGACATCCTCTTGGACTTGAGATGCAGCTTGAGCTTGGTCTTTGTCGTCTGAGGCCAGGACAGGTTGTGGTCCTGAGACGTGGTCCTTTTCGATTTGGACTTTAAGATCTGTGGCTGTTTGAAGGGAGACGACCCTGTGATTGACAGGTTGTAGGCAGACTGGATCTTCAGATGAGGTTTCAAGGACTGCAGCTTATGCTTGTTTTTGGCGTTGACTTTTGGTAGCTTGAACGCAGACTTCTGCTTTGGTCGCAGCCTCAGAAGCTGCTTCTTCTTTTTCTTCTTCTTCGGTTTCTTTAAGGCCAGAATCTTCGACAGATCCGCTGCCCAATCAGAAGCAAACAAAAGATGGTTGATGCATCTAAAAGGAACTTTAAACAAAAGGTGCAGGACTTTCTAAGAGCAGAAAGGACACTCTGAGGTCCTACTATGGTTTACCTGGCGCTCCTTCTGCGCTGGCGTCCCAGGTCTTGGCAGGTGCGGGGGGCTTGTGCAGGGGGTCGATGTTGAGAAGGATTTCTTGACGAGGCGACTCCTTCCCTTCGCTGATGGCGCTCCACACGTCGTAGCCGTCCAGACTCTATGGGGGAAGCCGGCAAGAACAGTTCGAGACTACTTTAACCGCACGGGAGTCATCAGTTCTTCTGGAAGTCGGAGGCGGTCTTGATGGAAGCCAAACCGCCTCGCTGCCATACTGTCATACTTGCCAACCTTGAGACTTCCGATTTCAAGAGGTGGTTGGGTGTGTGGTTTGGGCGGGGGGCGTGGTTAAGAGGGGACGAGTATAATTCACCAACTCGAGTATTTCATATATATTTCATATACATATATATAAAAATATATATATATGAAATACTTGACTTTCAATTAACTCTTGCTATATATATTTATTTTATTATATATACAAATAAAATAAATAGTTGAATTTCAGACTGCACCTATCAAGTACACAGTAATAAAAACACAGTTGTTCTACTAACTGTACTGTGCTTGCTGGTTATTTAAAAAAAAAAAAAACACTTACCTTTCACTATTTGAGTAACCTTTGTTCTGCTATCTGCATGCCGTACTGGCGAGAGTCACTTGCCGTCAGGTGCACAACACCACGTAAATCGTTGGCCAATCAAAAAGCAACCCCATAACGCTTTAGCCAACATTCACCAGTAAATCGGAACAGACAACATAGAATCACTCAATTACAGACGGCGTCGGCCTGGCTATTACTTCCTCGTTCTTCTGCTTCGTCTTCTTGCGTGCAGTTTTTTTTAATTAAAAATCCGTAAGTGTTGTAACGTGATTGGGCAGGCAAGCTGTTTATATAACAGGGAAGCGGACGTGAAAACAGGCTGACCCCACTCATGTCCACATGGAGCTGG
The DNA here is from genome assembly GCF_033978795.1 of Nerophis ophidion. NCBI lineage: Eukaryota > Metazoa > Chordata > Actinopteri > Syngnathiformes > Syngnathidae > Nerophis > Nerophis ophidion. The sequence goes on from NC_084624.1 coordinate 42,558,233, forward strand.
AGGGTGGCGGGAGATTTCCGGGAGAAAATTTATTTCGGGAGAGGCGCTGAATTTCGGGAGCCTCCCGGAAATTCCGGGAGGGTTGGCAAGTATGACTACTGTAAAACTTTTGGTTATAGCAGTGAGCCAGCGAGGTGCCAATACAAGTAATTTATCTCACAACATACCGAAAAAGCAACTACGAGTCAATGGTCTTAACGAAAAAAGAAACAAAACATCAGGCGAACATTCATCTCCTTGATAGTAAAACATGGACACTTTTACAACTGCTGTGGAACCAGAACTTTCCAACGGGGCTGTCACGTTGACCACAAACATTACTGCCCAGTAAACCCTTTAGATAGATAGATGGATAGTACTTTATTGATTCCTTCAGGAGAGTTCCTTTAGGAAAATTAAAATTCCAGCAGCAGTGTACAGAGTTGAGATCAATTTAAATAAAAATAAAAAGTAAATAATGGGGGTTTAAATGGAAACAAAATAGAGAAATATTACAATAAGAATAAAAACTAAAAAGCAACAATGGGAATAACAATATAACAGTAAAATAAGAATATAACAAGACAAAGTAGGCAGTAGTGACCATGTTATGAAAACGTATTGCACTGTTATTGTTTTGGATCCCCTGTCATCCTAGTACCCACCGCCCCAGAGAGGAGTTGTACAGTCTAATGGCGTGTGGGACAAAGGAGTTTTTGAGTCTCTTAGTCCTGCACTTGGATGAAGCAGTCTAGCACTGAACAGGCTCCTCTGGCTACTGATAACGCTATGCAGAGGGTGACTGGCTTTGGCATGAACCAAAACTTATCTGGCTTTTTACAAGCTGATAAATCCGTCCAGAGCTTTTAGCGCAGCAACCAAAGTCATCTCTGGAAGAAAAGGTGAATATAAACCACTGACTGGCTGATGTTGCCCCCGGCGAGGGCCCACCAGTGTGGGGAACCAGTCTGTGATGTGAAGAAGAGCTTTGGACACCCGCCTTCTGCGTCGCAGCAATGGGCTGTGAACAAACGCCACGCCACGTACGCCGCCCTCCCAGTACGTTCCCTGAAGGCCAAACACGTTTGTCACACAAGTGAATATAAGACGCACATAAGTTAAAGTACTACTGATAGTCACACACACACTAGGTGTGGTGAAATTACCCCCTTTGCATTTGACCCATCCCCTTGTTCTACCCCCTGGGAGGTGAGGAGAGCAGTGAGCAGCAGCAGTGGGCCCACTCAGGAATTATTTTTGTGCTTTAACCCCCAATTCCAACCTTGATGCTGAGTGCCAAGCAGGGAGGTAACGGGTCCCATTTTTATAGTCTTGTATAACTGGACCGGGGTTCGAACTCACGAAGGGGAGAGAGGGTGTCGGACTCAACTCCTGGTTCACATGTACACTTTATTTAGACATTTCCAAAAAGGGATAATGAGAAAAAGCAGCCTTGTTGCCACTGATAAAACAAATCTGTCTTCCTAAATATAAATGACTTTTAGATTAGATTAGATTAGATAGTACTTTATTTATTCCGTCAGGAGAGTTCCTTCAGGGGGCTTCACGGTGGCAGAGGGGTTAGTGCGTCTGCCTCACAATACGAAGGTCCTGCAGTCCTGGGTTCAAATCCAGGCTCGGGATCTTTCTGTGTGGAGTTTGCATGTTCTCCCGTGAATGCGTGGGTTCCCTCCAGGTACTCCGGCTTCCTCCCACTTCCAAAGATATGCACCTGGGATAGTTGATTGGCAACACTAAATTGGCCCTAGTGTGTGAATGTGAGTGTGAATGTTGTCTGTCTATCTGTGTTGGCCCTGCGATGAGGTGGCGACTTGTCCAGGGTGTACCCCGCCTTCCGCCGATTGTAGCTGAGATAGGCGCCAGCGCCCCCCGCGACCCCGAAAGGGAATAAGCGGTAGAAAATGGATGGATGAAATGGATGGAGTTCCTTCAGGAAAAATTACAATTTTCAGCACAATCCCATTCAAGATCAGACAAACATTACAGGGAGGACAGAACAGGATCGCTGACGGGTCTGCCGGCTTCCAGCGCCCCTTACAAAAAAGATGACAAGGGGGTAGGGGGGTGGGAGAAAAAAAATAGAAGATTAAATAAAATAAAATAAAAAATATTTTTATTTATTTATATTTAATACTGTTTACATTTATACAATGTGTCCCCTCTATGGCGGGTGTTACCTTCAGGACTCCCTCCAGCACCCATTTCACTTCTTTATATACCACAGCGTTCACACACTTATAAATAGGGGTGGGTGTTGTTTACATTTCAAACAATACCCGTACCAAATCGGTACTTAAATAATCTGCTCTAACGGGGCCCAAACCAGTGCTTAAAAAAAGGAAAACATCCAATTTTTTGTAAAAAAAAACAAACAAAAACTTTTGATAAAATTAATTTTGTGACATTCAAGATGAGCAGACTAGTAATTTCAATATTTCAGTTGTAAAAATAACACATTCCAAAATAAGAAAATGTACAATAAATGGTCATAATTATTGCAGCAGTACAGAACATAGCACGTGCAAAAAACGACTTGCTATAGTTGAGTTGTGATATTTGATGCTCATAATTCCGGGTGTTTCTGAATGCAACATAGCTCCTTGTGACCGTCATTGGTGCAAAACAAGGAAGTGCTGCTGAATATGACGGAAGCTCTTGGGGTCTGAAGGTCAGCATTAAAGTTGTTGTTTTTTGTTAGTTTAAAAAAATTAATAAAATAAAAAAGTATCAGACTGTGTTTGCTGTCTGGAGGGTATATTACTACAAGATATTACTTGTACAATATTATTACTACTACTACATAAAGATATTACTTGTACAACATCCCAACTACTACTACATTAGTTACAAGATGTTACTTGTACAATATTCCTAATACTACTACATTACTCACAAGATATTACTTGTACAATATCCTTAAAGGGAACATTAACACAATCGTAAAAGGGTTAAAAACAATAAAAATCAGTTCCCAGTGGCTTGTTGTATTTTTTGTATTTTTTTTCCAAATTTTACCGGTCCCGGAATATCCCTAAATAAAGCTTTAAAGTGCCTTATTTTCGCTATCTTCAAACCACTATCCATTTCCCTGTGACGTCATACAGGGCTGCCAATACAAACAACATGGCGGTTACCACAGCAAGATATAGCGACATTAGCTCGGATTCAGACTCGGATTTCAGCGGTTTAAGCGATTCCACAGATTAGGCATGTATTGAAACAGATGGTCGGAGTATGGAGGCAGATAGCGAAAACGAAATTGAAGAAATTGAAGCTATTGAGCGAATAGCTATTGACGCTATTTGACCATAGCATGGGTGTACCTAATGAAGTGCCCCATAGCATGGCTGCCTTATTAGCATCGCCGGTAAAATGTGCGGACCAAACGATCAGGACTTTCGCATCTTGTGACACTGGAGCAACTTAAATCCGTCGATTGGTAAGTGTTTGTTTCACATTAAATGTGGGTATCTAGTTTCAAATGTACATACAGCTAGCGTAAATATCATGTTAGCATCGATTAGCTGGCAGTCACGCCGTGACCAAATATGTCTGATTAGCACATAAGTCAACAACATCAACAAAACTCACCTTTGTGATTTCTTTGACTTAATCGTTACGAATGCATCTGCAGGTTATTCATACATCTCTGTGCCATGTCTGTCTTAGCATCGCCGGTCAAATGTGAAGACACTTTGGTACATTCAATGGGGGTCTGGCGGCAGATTTCTTGCCAGTGGTGCAACTTGAATCCCTCCCTGTTAGTGTTGTTACACCCTCCGACAACACACCAACGAGGCATGATGTCTCCAAGGTTCCAAAAAATAGTCGAAAAAACGGAAAATAACAGAGCTGAGACCCAGTGTTTGTAATGTTTTGAAAATGAAAATGGCGGGTGTGTTACCTCGGTGACGTCACGTTCTGACGTCATCGCTAAAAGACCAATAAACAGGAAGGCGTTTAATTTGCCAAAATTCACCCATTTAGAGTTCGGAAATGGGTTGAAAAAATACATGGTCTTTTTTTCTGCAACATCAAGATATATATTGACGCTTGCATAGGTTTGGTGATAATGTTCCCCTTTAATACTACTACAACACGACTAACAAGATGTTACTTGTGCAATATAACTACCACTACATAAAGATATTACTTGTACAATATCCCTACTACTACTACTACTACTACTACATTACTCACAAGATGTTACTTGTACGATATCCCTACCACTACTACTACTACTACATTACTCACAAGATGTTACTTGTACGATATCCCTACCACTACTACATTACTAACAAGATATTACTTGTACGATCACTACTACTACAATACATACAAGATATTACTTATACAATATTCCAAATACTACTACATTACTCACAAGATGTTACTTGTACGATATCCCTACCACTAGTACATTACTAACAAGATATTACTTCTACAATATTCCAAATACTACTACATTACTTACAAGATGTTACTTGTACAATATCCCTAATATTACTACAAAATTACCAACAATATATTACTTGTACAATATCCCTAATATTACTACAAAATTACTAACAATATATTACTTGTACAATATCCCTAATATTACTACAAAATTACTAACAATATATTACTTGTACAATATCCCCAATACTACTACAAAATTACTAACAATATATTACTTGTACAATATCCCTAATATTACTACAAAATTACTAACAATATATTACTTGTACAATATCCCCAATACTACTACAAAATTACTAACAATATATTACTTGTACAATATCCCTAATATTACTACAAAATTACTAACAATATATTACTTGTACAATATCCCTAATATTACTACAAAATTACTAACAATATATTACTTGTACAATATCCCCAATACTACTACAAAATTACTAACAATATATTACTTGTACAATATCCCTAATATTACTACAAAATTACTAACAATATATTACTTGTACAATATCCCTAATATTACTACAAAATTACTAACAATATATTACTTCTACAATATCCCCAATACTACTGCAATATCCATCCATCCATTTCCTACCGCTTATTCCCTTTGGGATCGCCGGGGGGCGCTGGTGCCTATCTCAGCTACGATCGTGCGGAAGGCGGGGTTCCCCCTGGACAAGTCGCTACCTCATCGCAGTACTACTACAATACTAACAATATTGTAGTAGTACTCACTCCCTCATCCCATGGCCTAGGAGGCGGTAGGGGTGTCATGGTGGATGCTTGGGCAGTCAGGGATCTCCAGCGCTCACGATCTTCTGCTGTTCGTAGCAGGTTTTGGAAGCTGCAGCCAGTCCATTCTTTGATGTTGTCCATTCAGGCCTTTCTCTCCCTTCCTACTGTTCCCTGCGGGATGGTCTTTGACAGGGAGGTGTGCCTTGTGACATGGCCAAACCAGGTCAGCTTGTGACGTTTAACTGTTGAGAGTAGAGGATCCTGTTCGCCAGCATGGGTGGTAAGTAGCTGTCTAACATAATCATGTATTACTGTATGATATATGTAGCATTCTTTTGTAACACTTGCTTTCAAAGGTCTGTATCCTGTGAGCGTCCAGCTCTCACAACCCTAGAGTAGGGTGGAAAGAACAAGTGACTTGTAGAGTCTGACCTTCACCTGGAAGCTGATGGTCATCAATCAATCAATCAATGTTTATTTATATAGCCCCAAATCACAAATGTCTCAAAGGACTGCACAAATCATTACGACTACAACATCCTCGGAAGAACCCACAAAAGGGCAAGGAAAACTCACACCCAGTGGGCAGGGAGAATTCACATTCAGTGGGACGCCAGTGACAATGCTGACTATGAGAAACCTTGGAGAGGACCTCAGATGTGGGCAACCCCCCCCCCTCTAGGGGACCGAAAGCAATGGATGTCGAGCGGGTCTAACATGATACTGTGAAAGTTCAATCCATAGTGGCTCCAAGACAGCAGTGAGAGTCCCGTCCACAGGAAACCATCTCAAGCGGATCAGCAGCGTAGAGATGTCCCCAACCGATACAGGCGAGCGGTTCATCCTGAGTCCCGACGAGCGGTCTATCCTGGGTCTCGACTCTGGACAGTCAGTACTTCATCCATGGTCATCGGACCGGACCCCCTCCACAAGGGAGGGGGGGACATAGGAGAAAGAAAAGAAGCGGCAGATCAACTGGTCTAAAAAGGAGGTCTATTTGAAGGCTAGAGTATACAGATGAGTTTTAAGATGAGACTTAAATGCTTCTACTGATATTAATGCTTTTCCATATACTGGTCAGTCTTGTCATGGCTGATGTTGCTATGCCGATTCTTGCTCTGATCTTTTTTGTGGAGCTGCCATCTTCACTCACAAAGGACCCGAGGTACTTAAAGTCCTTTACTTCCTCCAGGGTTTGACCATTCAATGTAATATTCGGTGGTGGTAAGTGAGTGTGACTGTTGACCAGGATCTTGCTCTTCTCTGCACTTATCTCCATTCCATAAGCTCTTGCCGCCTGCTCCAGTCCGGTGGTCAGTTTTTTTTTTCCAAGATGGCGCTGCTGTAGTGGCTGCTGTAGGCAGGAGCTCTGTGCTCTTGTGTCATCCTTTTGTGTTTCCCTCTTGTTTTCATGTCTTATTATATTTGTTTGCCTTTTGGTCCGGGACCCTTTGGGACTGTGTGACAAGGGGTGCCACTTTCGTGACCTCTGTGGTGCTTTTTTTTTGTGGACTTCTGGATCTGCCTCCCGGGAGCCTTTTGGCCATGGAGACCAGCTGCTGGGTGTCTGCCACACCGGAGTCGGTTTGGAGGGACTGGCGGAGATGCGGATGAGGGGACAGGACTGCAGAGTTTGGAGGGACTGGAGGAGGTGCGGATGAGGGGACAGGACTGCAGAGTTTGGAGGGACTGGAGGAGATGCGGATGAGGGGACAGGGCTGCGGAGCTAGCACTGAGCGCTGGGACGGAGAGGCTTCGCGGTGTCTTGGCTGGGTGAGCAGGTGTCGGACACCTCAGTCACCTTGGACGTATCCTCGCTCATCCATGCGGACTGGACACAGGCCGGAAATGGAGTCGGCTGTCTTGGTTGCTTTGTTGGGTCTGCTCCTGTCTCTGGCCATGCTCCCTCCACCCCAGTGGACGATGGCGTGGAACACCGCAGAGGGCACCACAGTGGATATGTTTCTTTTACTTTTTATTCATAGCTGTATGTAGAAGTGTCTGCTTGTATCTGCTGCTTTAATGTCTTTAATGTCCTATGTGTTCTTTGATGTTTGATGTTTCCCTCTTACACACATGGAAGAGGGATGTGTACTATGGCTATGAGTTGTTGTTTTTTCCCTTGGCCTCAGTCTGCACCTCCTCTCCAGGGCCCAGGCTGAGACCGATTTTTTTATTTTATTTTAATCTTCTATTCCCCCCCCCCCCGTCCTTCTTTACCTGTATCTCATCTTTTTTGTAAGGAGCGCTGGAAGCCGGCAGACCCGTCAGCGATCCTGTTCTGTCTCCCTGTAATGTTTGTCTAAACTTGAATGGGATTGTGCTGAAAATTTTAATTTTCCTGAAGGAACTCTCCTGACGGAATAAATAAAGTACTATCTAATCTAATCTAAGTTCCTGGAGTTCAGCCTCACTTTTTTCCATAAGGTCGAAGTCATCCGCGAAGCGAAAGTTGGAGATGGGTCTTCCTCCGATGGTAACTGAGGTGTGGAATTCTTCAGTTTTTTTTCCAAGATGTTCTCCAGGAAGACATTAAATAGGACAGGTGAGAAGAGACAACCTTGGCGGACACCAAAATATGTTTTAAAAGGTTCTCCTATGATGTTGTAAATGAGAACTGCACTGCTTGAGTCTGTGTAAAGTGCTTAGATGACCCGTATGAGATTCTCGTCAAAGTTGTAGTTTCTGAGAACCTGCCATAGTCCTTCATGCCAGACACAGTCAAAGGCTTTTTTAAAGTCAATGAAGTTGTGGTATTCCGGTGGTGTTCCGTTTTGGGCTGAAGCCAGTCTGTTCCTCGGAGAGGATTTCCTCTGCCTTGTTCCTCAGTCTGTTCAGGATTATCTGCAGCATTACTTTGCTAGCTTGACAGATGAGGCTGGTGGTTCTGTAATTTTGGCACTACCTTAGACCCGCTCGACATCCATTACTTTCGGACCCCTAGAGGGGGGGTTGCCCACATCTGAGGTCCTTTCCAAGGTTTCTCATAGTCAGCATTGTCACTGGCGTCCCACTGGATGTGAATTCTCCCTGCCCACTGGGTGTGAGTTTTCCTTGCTCTTTTGTGGGTTCTTCCGAGGATGTCGTAGTCGTAGTGGTTTGTACAGTCCTTTGAGACATTTGTGATTTAGGGCTATATAAATAAACATTGATTGATTGATTGATTGACCTTGAATTCCTTTTCTTAGGTAGGGGGATGATCAAAGATTGGGTCCATTTTTGGGGCCACTGCTTGGTTTCCCAAATCTTTTGGCAGATGTGTGTCAGTGCTGTTATAGTGCTTGGCTGGTGATTTGCAGATTTTTAGGGTCTTTACTGCCCCCTCTATTTCAGCTTGCAGTATTGGTGCATCCTCTCATTCGCCGCTGGGCTTCATGGCATTGGTTAGTATTTTGGGGTCTGGTGATATTGTATAGTTCCTGGCAATACTCTGTCCACCGTTGGGTTGTATCTGCTTTCTCTCTTAGTAGAGATCCATGCTTGTCTTCTAATACTGTGGCTCTAGGTTGTTGTGTCCTTGTCAGTTTCTGCTTTACTGTTGCCCTGCCGTATCCCTGCATCCATGATTTCACACTGTTCTGTGATCCACTTTTCTTTTGCTTCCTTCATCATCTTCCTGATGTTTCTGTTCACAGAGGTATGCTGCTTAGCTGCCTCTGGTCATCCTTCATGTCTTTTTGAGGGCCATTCCGAGGTCACATTGGTCTAAGATGTCATCAGTGATCCATGGTTTGTTTTTATTCCTGTCCTTCCCTAGTACTTCAGTTGCTGTTTCTATGATTGCTTCCTCCATGTTATCTGTCAGTGAGTCTATGTCTTGCACTAAATTAAGTGTTGCAAATTTCCCTCCTATGTTTGCCTCAATTATTCCTGCAAATTGTGGGTCTTTAAGTCTGTTTAGACCAGGGGTCACCAACGCGGTGCCCGCGGGCACCAGGTAGCCCGTAAGGACCAGATGAGTAGCCCGCTGGGCTGTTCTAAAAATAGCTCAAATAGCAGCACTTACCAGTGAGCTGCCTCTATTTTTTAAATTATATTTATTTACGAGAAAGCTGGTCTCGCTTTGCTCGACATTTTTAATTCTAAGAGAGACAAAACTCAAATAGAATTTGAAAATTTAAGAAAATATTTTAAAGACTTGGTCTCCACTTGTTTGAATGAAATCCTTTGTTTGTTTTTTTACTTTGCTTCTTATAACTTACAGAAAGACAATTTAAGAGAAAAAAATACAACCTTAAAAATGATTTTTGGATTTTTAAACACATATACCTTTTTACCTTTTAAAATCCTTCCTCTTCTTTCCTGACAATTTCAATCAATGTTCAAGTAATTTTTTTTTTTTTTTATTATAAAGAATAATAAATCATTTTTAATTAAATTCTTAATTTTAGCTTCTGTTTTTTCGACGAACAATATTTGTGAAATATTTCTCCAAACTTATTATGATTAAAATTCAAAAAATATATTCTGGCCAATCTAGAAAATCTGTACAATCAAATTTAAATCTTATTTCAAAGTCTTTTGAATTTCTTTTCAAATTTTTGTTCCGGAAAACGTAGAAGAAATAATGATTAGTCTTTGATAGAAATACAGCTTGGTCCAATTTGTTATATATTCTAACAACGTGGAAATTGGATTTTAACCTATTTAAAACATGTCATCAAAATTCTAAAAATAATCTTAATCAGGAAAAATTACTAATGATGTTCCATAAATTCTTTTTTTAATTTTTTCAAAAAGATTTGAATTAGCTAGTTTTTCTCTTATTTTTTTCGGTTGAATTTTGAATTTTAAAGAGTCGGAATTGAAGATAAACTATGGTTCAAAATTAAATTTTCATTTTTTTCGTGTTTTCTCCTCTTTTAAACCGTTCAATTAAGTGTTTTTTTTCATCATTTATGCTCTACAAAAAACCTTCCGTAAAAGGAAAAAAAATGTACGACGGAATGACGGACAGAAGTACCAATTTTTTAATATATTTATCTTTTTCTATATATATTTATTGTTAGAAATCATTAAAATAATCAGTGTTTCCACAAAGATAAATATCATTAATTATTAATAATAGCATAGAGTTAAAGGTAAATAGAGCAAATTGGCTATTTCTGGCAATTTATTTAAGTGTGTATCAAACTGGTAGCCCTTCGCATTAATCAATACCCAAGAAGTAGCTCCATCCATCCATCCATTTTCTACCGCTTATTCCCTTTCGGGGTCGCGGGGGGCGCTGGCCCCTATCTCAGCTACAATCGGGCGGAAGGCGGGGTACACCCTGGACAAGTCGCCACCTCATCGCAGGGCCAACACAGATAGACAGACAACATTCACACTCACATTCACACACTAGGGCCAATTTAGTGTTGCCAATCAACCTATCCCCAGGTGCATGTCTTTGGAAGTGGGAGGAAGCCGGAGTACCCGGAGGGAACCCACGCATTCACGGGGAGAACATGCAAACTCCACACAGAAAGATCCCAAGCCTGGATTTGAACCCAGAACTGCAGGACCTTCGTATTGTGAGGCAGACGCACTAACCCCTCTGCCACCGTGAAGCCTAAAAGTAGCTCTTGCTTTCAAAAAGGTTGGTGACCCCTGCTCTATACTAAATCTGATGCGTGGGTTAGTGTGTTTTTTGGAGTCTTCCGTTTAAGTTTAAGCGTCATTAGTACCATATCGTGGTCACTACCAATGTCCGCACCACGAAATGTTCTGGTTCGGGCTTTGTTGATGCTTGACTTGAACCTTTGTGGCGTGAGTATGTAGTCGATTTGGTTATGTATCTTTCCGTTCGGTGCATGCCACGTTGTTCTCCGAGAGGTTTTATGTGGAAAAAGTGTATTGGCCACAGTGAGCTTATGGCTTTTAGCAAAGTCCAGAAGTTGCAGTCCTCTGTCGTTCGTTCCTCCCCAGTGGTCGTATGCATTGGTACCTGTTTTGGCATTCCAGTCTCCTTGGATGACTAGAAAGTCCTTCTTGGGAGTTTTTTTGATGGTGTTCTCTAGCTCCTCGTAGAAGTTTTCAACTGCTTCATCATCATAATCTGTCGTTGGGGCTTACACTTGAATGATGGTTAAATTCACGGGCCGCGCGCCGATTGATGAGCCTGCTGGATATAGGTGTGCAGTTGATGACTGAGTTTATTTAGCTTTTGTTGACAATAAAACCAACTCCATGTTGATGTCTGCAGTCCTCTGCGCTATACCATAGCTTGTGGCCTTCCTCTGTGGTAGTCTCACCACAGCTAGTCCACCTGACCTCAGCCAAACCAAGATGTCCCATCTGTAACCGTCTAGTTCATGGGTCAGCAGTTCCTTCACTTTCCCACAGACATACAGTGTGCGGACAATCCATGTCCCAATAATGGTGTCGTTTTTTGAGAGGCTGGGTGTTGATCTTGATCTTGTCCAAGTAGTAAACTTGTTGCCCCCACCCTGGGGCAAGGCAGTGGGTAACGCGGTCGTTGTTTTTCCGGGCCTTGACCGATCCGGCATGTAGATACTTGACTCTTTTTCCATCATGACATTTCATTAGGTAAATAAACTTGGTGGTGCCTATCTCCTCTCCAAGCTCTTACCGGGGGGCCAATGACCCCCTGGCGACCCTTGTCTAGTTCAGCCTGCCGGTCGAAGCAGTTTACCGTGGTGTGGCCGCAGAAATTCTGCTACTTGGAGCCATAGGGTGTTGGTGTGGTCCCGTAAGGTTTCAACCAGCAATCCAGCTGCGACAGTATCATCCTTAAAGGTAGTATACTTCCTGACTAGATTATACACCCCGTGCGTCACTAAGGTGGGTGGGGTTGAGGGTGCGGGGGTGTAAAATATATTCAGGAATTGTCATGGATGCAAAGGATTCTGGGTATTTGTTGTGTTGCGTTTATGTTGTGTTACTCTGAGGATCCATCCATCCATTTCCTACCGCTTATTCCCTTTTGGGGTTGCGGGGGGCGCTGGCGCCTATCTCAGCTGCAATTGGAGCGGAAGGCGGGGTACACCCTGGACAAGTCGCCACCTCATCGCAGGGCCAACACAGATAGACAGACAACATTCACACTCACATTCACACACTAGGGCCAATTTAGTGTTGCCAATCAACCTATCCCCAGGTGCATGTCTTTGGAAGTGGGAGGAAGCCGGAGTACCCGGAGGGAACCCACGCATTCACGGGGAGAACATGCAAACTCCACACAGAAAGATCCCGAGCCTGGATTTGAACCCAGGACTGCAGGAACTTCGTATTGTGAGGCAGACGCACTAACCCCTCTGCCACCGTGAAGCCCTACTCTGAGGATGTTCTCCTGAAATGTGTTTGTCATTCTTGTTTGGTGTGGCTTTATCAGCGTGGCGCATATTAGTAAGAGTGTTAAAATTGTTTGTATCACAACCATCGGTGTAGTCTGTATCACCCAGTATGCCTTTCAATCTTGTACGTGTATTTGCGGAAGCTGCATACAAAATGTTGCTGGACTGGCAAATGGTTTCTATTAGATGTAGAAGGCGTGAAAGGCAATGGATCATCGGATGTTCGCGAGAACGTTAGCGGCTCCCATTGCCTTCGTTACTTTGTGACACGGGTCAAACTAGCTCTTTTAGTGGTAAAGGTCGCCGACTCCGGATATATAACAACGGGTGGGTGGTGGGCGGTTGCGGTTCTTATATAACAATGGGCGGTTCTGATAAAATGTTGGTTCGGATGGATGGTGGGTAGATGATGACTTTAGTGATGCGGTTGTGGATGATATAATTGCCTATCCGCGCATCTCTAATTACTAGTACAACATCCCTAATACTACTACATTACTTACAATATATTACTTGTACTATCCCCAATAATACTACAATACTTACAAGATATTACTTGTACAATATTCCTAATATTACTACATTACTTACAAGATGTTACTTGTACAATATCCCTACTACTACTATATTACATATAATTGTAACCCAGCTGGTTGGGCCCTGTGCCTTGATCCCATTCCGCATGGGGACACAAACCTGGTCTTTCATTCGAGAGGCGAGTGTGCTGACCAGCAGCCAGCAGTATTCTTGAAGTTGTCAGTGGGTGAGGTTTTACTAACATACACCTGGCACAGCCATGCTGGCTACACAAGAGTTTAGTTGTCCAATATCACCATCCAGCATGTGTTGCACGTTACTAAGTCTGAATTCATTTAGCACCAAAATCCAGCACCAATGGCTTCTATATTTCAGTCTGGTCACTACCGGTGGCATTTTGTAACCAGGTTTTGGTGCCCATGTAACCCGCCTGGTTCAGTCCCTGCTTTTATGTTCCACCCGGGACTCGAACCGGGGTCGTCCGGCTAGCTTCTGAAATGAATGTAGCGCGTATTCTTAAAACGATCCAAATACGTAAATATTACGTTATTGTTACTAAATTGGCCCTAGTGTGTGAATGTGAGTGTGAATGTTGTCTGTCTATCTGTGTTGGCCCTGCGATGAGGTGGCGACTTGTCCAGGGTGTACCCCGCCTTCCGCCCGATTGTAGCTGAGATAGGCGCCAGCGCCCCCCGCGACCCCGAAAGGGAATAAGCGGTAGAAAATGGATGGATGGATGCTACTACATTACATATATACTTACATCATGTATAATAAACATTAATGGAAGTGTCTAGATGTTTTTAAGTTGTTTTTTTTTTGGCAAAATAGAGCGACTCCTGTAGGCTCCATTGTAAACAGACTTTTGATCGCATTTATTTAATATTTACTGCGATGAGGTGGCGACTTGTCCAGGGTGTACTCCGCCTTCTGCCTGATTGTAGCTGAGATAGACACCAGTGCCCCCCGCGACCCCAAAGGGAATAAGCGGTAGAAAATGGATGGATGAATATTTACTATTTAGAATGCATTAAAAAGAGGAAAAACGTGTTGTCTTACAGTGGGAGAGTGGCCGTGCGCAACCCGAGGGTCCATGGTTCAATTCCCACCTAGAACCAACCTCGTCACGTCCGTTGTGTCCTGAGCAAGACACTTCACCCTTGCTCCTGATGGGTGCTGGTTGGCGCCTTGCATGGCAGCTCCCTCCATCAGTGTGTGAATGGGTAAATGTGGAAGTAGTGTCAAAGCGCTTTGAGTACCTTGAAGGTAGAAAAGTGCTATACAAGTACAACCCATTTATCATTTATTTACATAACCAAATTCCCCCAAAAAGCGCAGTGCCCTTCAAGACCCATTGAAGTTTTCATGTTTAGAACGTATGAAGAGCATAAAGGTAGGGATGGGTGTAATGGAGGCCATGTGTACATTGGTAAACCCATACTTGCCAACCCTCCCGGATTTTCCGAAAGACTCCCGAAATTCAGCGTCTCTCCCGAAAACCTCCGGGGCAAATTTTCTCCCGAAAATCTCCAGAAATTCAGGCGGAGCTGGATGCCACGCCCCGTCCGGCTCCATGCGGACCTGACTCAGCAATGTTGTGACCCTCTTAAACAGGACAACACTGCCATCTACTGTACATAGATTAGAATGTACTTTATTGAGCCCTGGGGGAAATTCAGCACCACAGTTCGCTCACAATAAACAATGATAATAATAAATAATATAATATATATATAATATATTAATAATATAAATATATTCTACATTTAAGTGCAGTCAAGGAACATATGCGTTAGGGAGGCTGTTCTGAAGCCCACAGTACAGAGACGTAACTTCATCACGTCGCCTGGTTATTGACTCCAACCCAATATACTACACCGTCGACGAGCAAAATGAAGAAATACGCTTGCAAGTTCAGGAACGAATGGAAACAAGAATTTCAGTTTATCCCACCCCACACCTTCCGAAATCAGAGGTCTCAAAGTTGACAAGTATGGGTAAATTTCACTCCCTGACAACCTTAAAGGGGTACTGCATTATTTCTGCTTTCTAACATAAAAACACGGGGTCTCGGGGGGGGCTCGTGCCTATCTCAGCTACAATCGGGCGGAAGGCGGAGTACACCCTGGACAAGTCGCCACCTTATCGCAGGGCCAACACAGATAGACAGACAACATTCACACTCACATTCACACACACGGGCCAATTTAGTGTTGCCAATCAACCTATCCCCAGGTGCATGTCTTTGGAAGTGGGAGGAAGCCGGAGTACCCCAAAGGGAACCCACGCATTCACGGGGAGGACATGCAAACTCCACACAGAAAGATCTTGAGCCCGGGATTGAACCCCAGACTACTCAGGACCTTCGTATTGTGAAGCAGACACACTAACCCCTCTGCCCCCGTGAAGCCTCTGGGAATAATGTCAAACCATTTACCAAGAGAAGAGCGACACTTACCTTGCGGCCTCTCAGCGGCCAGTTGCTGCCGCCGGTGAAGGGCTGAGCTCCGTTGTCGGTGGAGTAGACGATGACGCTGTTGCGGTAGAATCCGTACTTCCTCAGAGCGTAGGTGACGTTATGCACCGCCTCGTCCACCGTGGACACCATGGCGGCAAACTTCCTCCTGGCCACGTTGGCCATATGGCGGTACGGGTAGATGTAGGACTTCGGCTGCAGCGGCGTGTGGACCGCCTGGCAGGGGGAAACTGTTTTAGTCCGCGTCTTGGCGGCGCGTGAGGTCGACGGCGTTACCTGCAGGGACAGCAGCAGGAAGAGCGGTCGCTTGTTTGGGTCGTGGCGCTCCAGGATCTTGCGTGCTCGCTGAGTGAAGAGCGTGGTGGAGTACTTCCCCTCCTGGCCCCAGGCCACGTCCTCGTTCTCGTGGAGATCGTAGCCGCACAGGCCCGGACCGTCACACGAGCCGTAACTGGACAGAAATGAACGGTTGTGGACGCCCGCCCTGTACCTGGGCAGGTACGTTGCTCACCTGTAGTAGTCCACGCTTCCTGTCAAGGACCCAAAGAAGGTGTCAAAGCCCTTCCTGGTGGGCAGGCACGCCTTCCTGGACCAAGGAGTAGTCATTCAGTTTTAGCAAAGGCTGTCAAATGGAGTCCGGAAGACGATGCATGGGTGCCGAGCTCACCTGTAGAAGCCCAGGTGCCACTTGCCCACCATGTGCGTGGCGTACCCAGCCTGGCGCAGCCTCTCAGGAAGCGTGTCCATGTGCAGAGGAAGACAGCTGGGCTGCCTGGGCCTGATGATGGAGTGTTGAAGTCCTGTGTGGATCTGATACCTGCAAGGAACGCCAACAAAGATCGGGTCTCCGGCTGTCTACACGGGGTGCCCACGTTCCGACTGGTACCTGCCGGTCAGGAGCTGGCTGCGTGACGGCGTGCAGATGGGCTGGACGTAGTAGTTCTCCAACTTGACGCCCTCCGCCGCCAGCTTGTCCAGGGTAGGTGTCTTGATGGCGGGGTTGTGGTAGCCGATGTCATTGAAGCCCTGGGCGACATTTTGAGTGGAGTTAGGGACAGTCATACTTGCCAACCTTGAGACCTCCGATTTCGGGAGGTGGGGGGTCGTGGTCGGGGTGGGGGCGTGGTTAAGAGGGGAGAAGTATATTTACAGCTACAATTCAAGTCAAATATTTCATATATATATAAGAAATACTTGACTTTCAATGAATTCTAGCTATACATATAAATATATATTTATTTTATTTTATATATATATATATATATATATATATATAATATGCATGCCAAATAAATACTTGAATTTCAGTGTTAATTGATTTACAAGTATACACACATAACACTCATCTACTCATTGTTGAGTTAAGGGTTGAATAGTCCATTCTTGTTATATTCTTTGTCACTATTTTTCTAACCATATGCATGTACAATAGATGGCAGTATTGTCCTGTTTAAGAGTGTCACAACATTGCTGTTTACGGCAGACGAACTGCTTTACGGTAGACGAAAACGTGACTGCTGTTGTTGTGTGTTGTTACCTCGCCGGGAAGACGTTAATGAAACTGCCTAACAATAAACTCACATAAGAAACCGAGAACTCGCCCTCGATCATTCTATAGTTATAACGTCATTGGGCAGGCACGCTGTTTATATTGTGGGAGAAAACGTGACTGCTGTTGTTGTGTGTTGTTACCTCGCTGGGAAGACGTTAAAGAAACTGCCTAACAATAAACTCACATAAGAAACCGAGAACTCGCTCTCGATCATTCTATAGTTATAACGTCATTGGGCAGGCACGCTGTTTATATTGTGGGAAAGCGGACGTGAAAACAGGCTGGCCTCACTCAGGTTCGCATGGAGGCCACGCACCCTCCAGCTACGCCTGAATTTCGGGAGAAAATTGGTCCCGGGAGGTTTTCGGGAGAGACGCTGAATTTTGGGAGTCTCCCGGAAAATCCGGGAGGGTTGAAAAGTAAGGGGACAGTCCACTTTAGGACTTGGCTTTGTCCACCTGATGGACCAAGAACTTTTCTTCTAAGTGTTCCATCAAGAACATTCCACATGCTAACTGAGGCCTGCTCCACAAATGTGGTTTATTTTCATTCTTCATTGGGACTTTGGGAAGAACTTACTGGAAGGTTCACCCCTGAATGTTTTCCACGTGTGAAAAATTTTAACTGTGGAATAATAGTTTGCAAATATTCTTATTAAGGCTTAGCAACCTTGCTTGTGTTCTTCCGATTTTCCTCATTTTATGAGCTGCCGCATGAGAGTAAATGTCGATACACAAGTAGGCCTGGGTCGATGATCATTCAATTAATGGAACGATAAATGAAAGGGAAGACCCAGGACACGTTGGGAAGACTATGTCTCCCGGCTGACCTGGGAACGCCTCGGGATCCCCCGGGAAGAGCTAGACGAAGTGGCTGGGGAGAGGGAAGTCTGGGTTTCCCTGCTTAGGCTGTTGCCCCCGCGACCCGACCTCGGATAAGCGGAAGAAGATGGATGGATGGATGAAAGTAAAGTTGATTATTTCCTATAGACTAATTGCGATGTTCGTGGCTTTGTTTTGTTCGTCCGCCGCTTCCAGTCAGGGTACAAGAGTGTTCGCTCTGTGCTTCGTTCATTTAATATCCATCCATCCATCCATCGATTTTCTACCGCTTGTCCCTTTGAGCATAACTCAGCTGCATTCTTGCGGAAGCCGGCGTTCACCCTGGACAAGTCGCCACCTTATTGCAGGGCCAACACAGATAGACAGACAACATTCACACACTAGGGACCATTTTAGTGTTGCCAATCAACCTATCCCCAGGTGCATGTTTTTGGAAGTGGGAGGATTGAACTCAGGACCTTCGTATTGTGAGGCACATGCTCATTTAATACATCCAAATCAAATTAAGGGATCGGACCCTCTTGTCAGTCACCCACAATCTTTGTCTGTGTGGATGGAGGCGGAGTCTCGTGAGTCACAACCATAAGCGCCGATCTAAGTTTCTGCCAGTGGGTGCTCGGTGTGTGTGTGTTAAAAAAAAAAAAAATAGACGTTCAGCAAAATTAATATCCCACACGGTGGCCTTGTGGTTATAGTGTCCGCCCTGAAATCGGTAGGTTGTGAGTTAAAACCCCAACCGGGTCATACCAAAGACTATAAAAATGGGACCTGCTTGATTCTCAGCATCAAGGGTTGGAATTGGGGGTTAATCATCAAAAATTATTCCCGGGCGCAGCCACCGCTGCTGCTCACTGCTCCCCTCACCTTCCAGGAGGTGATGAAGGGTGATGGATCAACTGCAGACAATAATTTCGCCCCACCTAGTGTGTGTCTGACAATCTCTGCTACTTTAACTTAATATGATTCGTGGCTTTATTATTTTGTAAAAACGGGCCAAACTTGCCACAAAATTAACAAAAAGAAGATTCCATCCATCCATTTTTTTGCCGCTTGTCCCTTTTGGGGTCGCGGGGTGTCCTGGAGCGTATCTCAGCTGCATTCGGGCGTAAGGCGGGGTACACCCTGGACAAGTCGCCACCTCATTGATTTTTCAAAAATGATTTTAATGATTGTAAGTTGGGTGATCGGCATTTTCAAGAATAATGCCACGAACAGTATGGTTATGATATGTAGGAGGAGGAGGATCAACATCTTAATTTCCCAGGTTTTTACTTGTCTGGTCGAACCC
>NC_084624.1:42582427-42597427 GCF_033978795.1 Nerophis ophidion
GATTTTCCAGAATTATCCTAGTAAATGGGTAATATTAGACACATTTACTAGGATAATTATGGAAAATCCCTTCTCTGCTTATTGTCTTACTAGTGTTTTAGTGAGATTATATGGTACCTGAAAGTCGGAGGGGTGTGGCCACAGGTGTGGTGACCGCCAGAGAGTCTGCAGCTGCAGGAGGACGCAAGCTCCGCTCATGTCTACGGTAAGAGCAAATTTACTACCCCAATTTTCTCACCGAAACCTGCCGTTTGACATGTGGTCGGGAACCATGTTCGCTTGACCGATCTGTTCCATAGTAAAGCTTCACCTTCGGGAATGTAAACAAGGAATCACCGGCTGTGTTTGTGTTGCTAAAGGCGGCCACAATACACCGCTTCCCACCTCCATTTTTCTACTTTGACGTCCCCATTATTAATTGAACAAATTGCAAAAGATTCAGCAACACAGATGTCCAGAATACTGTGTAATTATGCGATTAAAGCAGACTACTTATAGCTTGGATCGGGCTGGAAAAAATGTCCGCTACAATCCGAGACGTCACGTGCACGCGTCATCATACCGACGTTTTCAACAGGATACTACGCGCGAAATTTAGAATTGCAATTTAGTAAACTAAAAAGGCCGTATTGGCATGTGTTGCAATGTTAATATTTCATCATTGATATATAAACTATCAGACTGCGTGGTGGGTAGTAGTGGGTTTCAGTAGGCCTTTAAACACTAACTTTATTTAAAACAATCATTTTAATATTATATTTTTTATACCAATGTCTGTGAGTTTTTACCACTTATAACAATTATTGTATTACACATAGACTATATGAATCCATTTTTATAAAAAATACTTTTTTAAATTTTTTAGGTTCTAACAACAAAGTTTAGTATTTTAACTTTATGCAGTATGATATGTCTAATGTTTGTCTAGTTTAAATCATTTCCCAAGTTTAGGTAAAAAATGTACTCTCTAAACGTGCGAGTGCGCACGCGCGCGTCAGACGTGCACAGACTGGTCTTAATTAGTTATGAAGCTTGCAGTCACGTAACTTTATGAAAACGCAGTTACAAGTTTGTTGTTGAGCATATTAAATTAAACAAAGCATTTCCTTCATAAAATATATTTTTTAAATGACATTTCTGGTAAGAAAGTCAAACATCTGTGTTATAACTTCAAGGCCCCCCATCAATCAATACCTCGATATGGAATCAATGCACGTGGACGGTTCTTGCGGCGCGGCTCACTTCATGGTCCTGGACTCGATTCGGTTCTTGAAAGAAGTTCGGACGCCCGCCTCATGTCCTCAAGTTTCCAAGAGAAGTTTCCTTCCTCCTCCAAAGTTTTCTTCACACTCCCGCTGAGGAAAGTAGAAAAAAAAAAAAAAAAAAAAAAAGTAAAATCACACCATCAAGCTACGCTTGTGATGTGCAAAAGCTTCCGGTATGACCTGCCAAAATAAGACACCACAACTCAGCCTTCGCAATCATTTAACCAGTGGTTCTTAACCTTGTTGGAGGTACCGAACCCCTCCAGTTTCATATGTGCATCCACTGAACCCTTCTTTAGTGAAAAATAAAATGTTTTTCTCTTAATTGAATGATGTTAGTATATTCAAAAATACTAACACAGATATATTTTACAAACAGAAAGTTACAGGAATGTACAGATGATCCCATGTTTACATCTCATTGTGCAATATTTTTATTCATTTATTTATTTATTTTATCTTTTAAATGTTTATTCATACATTTCAACAATTACAAACAGTAAGTCAGTCAGTACCTGATGAAGTCATAAACCGGATGCAGTTTTACTTTGAAAGGCTAAAGTTGTACATCCTTCAGTGCTGACTCGGTGTGTGTGTGTGGGTCAGAGAGAGACTTGACCCATTATGTGTCTTCTCACTGAATTAATGACAAATGATCAAACAATTAACGCTGACAGAAATACAAAGAGAATTTTCGAGGGAAAACAATAAATACTGTGGAGAAAAAATAAATACATGTAAAAATGATTTTTTTTTTGCACTTTTAAAGTTGTACTTCTTTAAAAATCTTCCTTTACCCAAAAAAATGAACGCATTTCCCCTAAAATCTATTTGTTGTACTATTTCCGCTTTTTTTTAAGACACGAGATGAACGATCCGATTCATATTTCCTAGTAAACTCCACTTCCCATGGTGCACTGCGCGCGGTTGGGGGGCGCGGCGGCCTCTTCACACGCGAGCCTGATGCACGCGATGCCGCATGTGGCCGGTGGTTACGTGAGCGTGCTGTAAACGCATCCAGTTCTCATTTTCATCCTTTCAGTTGTCTTTTTGTCATTGTTTGTCCTCTTCGTCATGTCGTCTGAGGAAGACTCGACGCTGCTTTTCCTCGTCTTTCAACACCTGAAGACGAAAGGCTTGTTTGGCGCCGCCGACCTGCTGGAGAAACATGTCGTCAAGGTACTAAACCTCACATTTCAACATCATTTGAGTCACTTTTTGGTCACCTTCTCTTCCCTCGTCTAATACTGAAAATAATCTATTCATTAAACTTGTATCGTCTTGTGGGTGACTTTTTCAACGGTGGGTTTATTCAGTGCCTGTGGAAGTAAAAGAACAGGATGTACACAAAGTATATTCAACATCAAAACTCGTTAACAGCATCGTGCTAACATTAGCAACTGTACAGACATAAATTGTTCCAATAAGTTGATTTATTCAGGTTCGTCTAATTATATCAATCAATTAAAGTTTACTTATATAGAGACCTTAACCAGGAATGTCTCAGAGGGCTGCACAAGCTACAACAACATCCAGATTCCACATCAGGGCAAGAAAAAAACTCAACCCAGTAATATCCGGTAATGGTCATTATTAAAAGTTAGTGGTACTAAAAAAATACCACAGAATGTTGCTTTAAAAGGATTTAAAGCACATTACAACACAAATAAACCCTGTTTGGGTCACCAATGCCGTGCCCGCGGGCACCAGGTAGCCCGTAAGGACCAGATGAGTAGCCCGCTGGCCTGTTCTAAAAATAGCTCAAATAGCAGCACTTACCAGTGAGCTGCCTCTATTTTTTAAACTTTATTTATTTACTAGCAAGCTGGTCTCGCATTGCTCGACATTTTTAATTCTAAGAGAGACAAAACTCAAATAGAATTTGAAAATCCAACAAAATATTTTGAAGACTTGGTCTTCACTTGTTTAAATAAATTAATTTATTTTTTTTACATTGCTTCTTATAACGTTCAGAAAGACAATTTTTGAGGAAAAATACAACCTTAAAAATTATTTTTGGATTTTTAAACACATATTACCTTTTCTTCCTCTTCTTTCCTGACAATTTAAATCAATGTTCAAGTATATTTTTTATTGTAAAGAATAATAAATACATTTTTATTTAACTCTTCATTTTAGCTTCTGTTTTTTTGACAAAGAATATTTGTAAAATATATCTTTAAACTTACTAGGGTTAAAATTAAAAAAAAATATTCTGGCAAATCTAGAAAATCTGGGGAATCAAATTTTAAATCTTGTTTCAAAGTCTTTTGAATTTCTTTTAAAATTGTTGTTCTGGAAAATCTAAAATAAATAATGATTTGTCTTTGTTAGAAATATAGCTTGGTCCAATTTGTTATATATTCTAACAAAGTGCAGATTGGATTTTAA
Source organism: Nerophis ophidion (assembly GCF_033978795.1). Classification (NCBI taxonomy): domain Eukaryota; kingdom Metazoa; phylum Chordata; class Actinopteri; order Syngnathiformes; family Syngnathidae; genus Nerophis; species Nerophis ophidion. The sequence continues at coordinate 42,586,084 of NC_084624.1, forward strand.
CCTATTTAAAACGCGTCATCAAAATTCTAAAATTAATCTTAATCAGGAAAAATTACTAATGATGTTCCATAAATTCTTTTTTTAATTTTTTTCAAAAAGATTCGAATTAGCTAGTTTTTCTCTTCTTTTTTTCGTTTGAAATTTGAATTTTAAAGAGTCGAAATTAAAGATAAACTATGTTTCAAAATGTAATTTGCATTTTTTTTCGTGTTTTCTCCTCTTTTAAACCGTTCAATTAAGTGTTTTTTTCATAATTTATTCTCTACAAAAAAACCTTTTGTAAAAGGAAAAAAAATGTACGACGGAATGGCAGACAGAAATGACAATTTTTTTTACATATATATATATATATATATATATATATATAGATAGATTTATTTATTAAAGGTACATTGAGCAAATTGGCTGTTTCTGGCATTTTATTTAAGTGTGTATCAAACTGGTAGCCCTTTGCATTAATCAGTACCCAAGAAGTAGCTCTTGGTTTCAAAAAGGTTGGTGACCCCTGCTGTAAAACATTACACAGTGAACCAGGCTAACGTGTTTTCTTTTGTAGAAAGATGTATTTCTTCCCTGCGATTGTAGCTGAGATAGGCGCCAGCGCCCCCCGCGACCCCAAAAGGGAATAAGCGGTAGAAATGGATGGATGGATGTATATCTTCCAACATATTTCCCGTGGTTTGATTTTTTCTTAAAGGGGGACAGCACTTTTTGGGGAGAATTTTGCCTATTATTCACAATCTTTATTTAAGACGAGAACACATGTCTTTTTTTTAATGCTATCTAACTAGTAAATGAAGGTGAGCAAAGGTGGGTTTACAATGGAGGCTATGGAGTCGTGCTAATCTGCCTATAAAGTGCATAAAACACATCCGAACACACACACAAACATTTATTTATATATAAAATCAAAACTTGTTTACAGCATCATAGATAGATAGATAGATAGTACTTTATTGATCGTGCTAGCATTAACAACTGTACAGACAAATCGTTCTGAAAAGTTGATTTATTCAGGTTTGTCTAATCATATCAATCAATCAATCAATCAATCAATCAAAGTTTACTTACATAGCCCTTAAACAGGCATGTCTCGAAGGGCTGCACAAGCCACAACGACATCCAGATCCCACATCAGGGCAAGAAAATAACTCAAACTAAATAATGGTCACTATTAAAAGTTAGTGGTACTAAAACAATACCACAGAATGTTGCTTTAAAAGGATTTAAAGCACATTACAACATAAATAAACCCTGTAAAACATTACGCAGTGAAACAGGCTAACGTGTTTTCTTTTGTCGAAAGATGTATTTCTTTCAACATAGTTTGATTTGTCTTAAAAGGGGACCGCACTTTTTTTGGGAATTTTGCCTATTATTCACAATCTTTATTTAAGACAAGAACACATGTCTTTTTTTTATGCTATCTAACTAGTAAATAAAGCTTAGCAAAGGTGGGTTTACAATGGAGCCTATGGGAGTCTTGCTAAACTGCCTTTAAAGTGGTTAAAAAACATCCAAACACACACACAAACATTTATTTAAATATAAAATCAAAACTCGTTAACAGTATCATGGTAACTTTAACAACTGTAGACATAAATCGTTCCAAAAAGTTGATTTATTCAGGTTTGTTTAACAATATCAATCAATCAATCAAAGTTTACTTATATAGCCCTTAATCAGGAATGTCTCAAAGGGCTGCACAAGCCACAACGACATCCAGATCCCACAATAGGGCAAGAAAAAAACTCAACCCAGTAATATCTGGTAATAGTCATTATTAAAAGTTGGTGGTATAAACAAATACCGAAAAATGTGAGCAAAAGGTGAGCAAAGGTTGGTTTACAATATGCCTATAACGTGCTTAAAAAACATCCACACACACACACACACACATATATATATGTATATGTGTGTGTTTATTATGGGTCTATTGAAAATGTGACCAAATCTGCTGGGTCAAAAGTATACATACAGCAATGTTAATATTTGGTTGCATGTCCCTTGCATGTCACTGCAATAAGGCGCTTTTGGTTGCCATCCACAAGCTTCTGGTTGAATTTTTGACCACTCCTCTTGACAAAACTGGTGCAGTTCAGCTAAATGTGTTGGTTTTCTAACATGGACTTGTTTCTTCAGAATTGTCCACACGTTTATGTCAAAACTTTATATACGTATGTATGTTTGTATACATACATATGTATGTATGTAGACATGCGTATTTATGTATGCAGTGTTTCCCCCAGAATATTTGTTAGTTAAGGTGGTGTCTCTCCAGGGGCAAGGGGTTGTCGACAGGCGGATGGGAAAAGGGGCTGGGTGGCGATATTCGATATATATCTCTATTTTTTACTGGAAGTAAAAAATAAGCACAAAACAGTTCTAGTTACCTGAGATACTAATTATGTCATTATTTTGACTTAGTAAATATTGGACTTACTAAGACAAAATAATGACTAAGTCAAATTAATGATTTACTGTAAATAAGCGTTTGCAATAAGCGTTTGAAAAAAAGAGTTTAAATTGGGGCCACATGCTGACATGCTAAACTCACCATGCTTAATTATTACAGCATTTAGGAAGCCTGTAGTTGATTTTTATTATGTAAATGTTATATTTTTATCAACATGTGATAGCAGGGAAACTAGGCTGCTACATTACTAATGATTAATGTAACTAGAGCTAAAAAAAATAGTACAATAGCAATAGGAGAGACTATTCATGGCTGAACACCATTGAGTTCATGTAGGCTTTATGGTGCACTTACATTATTATATCAACTATCAGACATAAACTCTTCATTTAACATAATGTCAACGGGTTCATAGTTGTAAATTGTACATAATGTAAATAATTCCATGTATATACTCTGATGATTAACCCGTGTGATGACTGTATTATGCTGATAGTATATATTTGTACCATGAATTAATTTACTTAAGGAAGTTGAAAAACCTATTCGGGTGGTCGATTGTACGGAATACGTACTGAACTGTGCAATCTACTAATAAAAGTTTCAATCAATCAGTTATGTTACTAGTAGTTGACTGGAAGGTGTTTATTATAATTTGGGGAGAGTCCGCTGCATTATGCTGACCTGCTAAACACTTTTCAGCTAACCCGCACTGCCTCTCCTCTCTGCCTGCCTCTGCCATGAGCACTGACTCCATGTGCTCTAAATACTCACTGCTGATTGGCCTTTCCCGTTTTGAATACGCACTGCTGATTGGCTGTTACATGCGCTCTGAATACGCACTGCTGATTGGCTGTTACCGCTCTAATCAGATGGTTGTGTGGGTGGGACAATGCTGGGTGCTGCAGCAAAGCACTGACAGAGGCAGTACGAAACGTAGCAGCTTGTTAAGACTTAAGTTTAGCACCAAATTCTAAAATAAATACATTTGATAAAGTCAAGTACTTATAGGGCAACAAGAGAAGTATCTTACACTTCTCTTTTGTAAAGTAAATCTGAAGAGCCGATATGGGCATCTACATCAACTATATGATTTGCCTGAGAAGCTAGACAGGATAATTTTTTTTTTTTTTTTTTTTTTTTTAAGACTAGGCGGTGGCACTTTGTTGTTAAGGCGGGCGCCTTAACAACAAAGTGCTGTGGGAAAACCTGGTATGTATACATACATATGTATTATGTATGTATGTGTTCGTATGTATGTGTTCGTATGTGTATGTATGTATATGTACGTATGTATATGTACGTATGTATATGTACGTATGTATATGTACGTATGTATACGTTTGTATGTATATGTGTGTATGCACGTATATGTACATGTGCATGTATATGTGTATATGTGCATGTATATGTACATATGTACATATGTACATGTGCATGTATATGTACATATGCATGTATATGTACGTATGCGTGTATATGTAGGTATGTCTGTATATATACATATGTGTGTATATGTACATATGCGTGTATATGTACATATGTACGTATATTTACACGTGTAAATTTGTGACATATAAACACACACACATCTATGTATGTATGTATATATATATTCAATTTTTCATGTATTAATTACAATTATTTATTATTAACACTGCATTGTGTTTGGTGTGCAGGTGGAGGCACCACAAGCAAGCGTTAACCTACAAGACATCTACAGAGCGTGGATGAAGTAAGGCTCCGTTTACACTAGACACCAAATCTGTTTTTTTTTTTGCCCTCAGTGACACAGATTGGATATTTTTTAGCTAGTCGAAACCCTCCAGTTCTTCAAATCTGATATCTTTGCATCAGATTTGAGACACATCAGGAAGTAGTCCAAATCCAGTTGAATTCTAATCGTTTCAAATGTGACTGCAGTCTAAACGGCATTGTGACCTGTTTGTGAGTTTTACGTCATCTTTGGTCGAGCTGTGTCATTTATGTGCGCAGCACCATCACTTTTCTTTTTTACACTTGTTTTTCCTCCTCTTGTAGTTGTTTTCCATCATTTGCCTACTTTCTCTACACAACAGCCATGGCACAAACCCACTAACACGCTGGTCATGTGTTCTCGTGTAGTAGCAACTTCCTTGTTCATTTAAAGAATCCGATCAACTATTCACTTTATTGAACTGCGCACGGAGGTAACGTTGAGGCCTGTGCATATTAATACTGGAGTCTGATAAAGACCACATTTTACCTGTAAATTAAACAGTCAACTGGAAAAAAATCAGATTTATAAAAACAAAACAGATTCTGTCCACTTTGGCTTGCAGTGTAAGTGTGGTTTAAGTCACTTTTTTAGTGCTCCGTGCACTCTGAACTTATAGTCACTCAAAATACGACACCTTTAATTCTTGTTATGTCAGTCCCATTAAAAAAGGTAAATATAGTAATAACACACAAACTAACTTTGCTAGTCCTAATAAATGTGTTTTATGTGTATATGTTATTTCATATGCATATGCTGTAAGTGTATGTACATAGTATGTCGATATTTACAGTTTTACATGTATGTGAATGTGTGCTTGTGTTTGCAGGCTGTGCTTTATTTCCCAGCATGCCGAGCAGCTAGCTGAGGATAAATCATTCAAAATTAAACCTCAGGGGAGCCCTGATGAGACCCTCTCAGAAGAATACAACATGGATAACAAAGCTTCTTTAGGTAGGTTGTCATGCTCTGTTTATACTTTTTTTTACTTTATTTGCGTTTTTTAGGGTATTTTTGCTTTTTACGACATCAAATTTGACACATTTTCACATTTCAGCCTCTGAGCAGACGATTGAAACCAACGGAAACGCTCACGATGACTCTCCTGATGATGACAAAGAAGAGGAAGAAGGAGACAAGGACAATAAGGTAAGCAAAATATTAAAAACAGCTGTATGATATAAAAATGTTGACTGGATTTAAAGAGGTAAATGTCTGTCACTTCATCAAGAGGAAGTGAGGGAGCGCTGAAGGTTGTTTTTCCATGTGATTACACACACATAGCTCAGCTCCACTCACTGTAATCATTTGTGAACAAACACTTTTCTGTCTCGTCTGCTTCTGTTCATCTGTCCAGACATCCTATGTGTTTTCACTGCTGCCAGGCAGATTATGTATGCGTGCGTGTATGTTCTTATGCATGGATGATTGGCAGAATTCCATGAAGGTTCATAATGCATCATTTGTCAAACTTGTTTTCTACTTTTTATGGCTAATAATCTGTTCCAGTGTCAAGCAGTGTACACCATGAATTAGTAAGGGTACAGACTATCTGGAGAATATATTAGAGATGTCCGATAATGGCTTTCTGGCCGATATCCGATTTTGTCAAACTCTTAATTACCGATTCTGATATCAACCGATACCGATGTATACAGTCGTGAAATTAACACATTTTTATGCCTAATTTTGTTGTGATGCCCCGCTGGATGCATTAAACAATGTAACTTTACCATGAATTGATTAACGTGATGTGGTGGCGACTTGTCCAGGGTGTAAACCGCCTTACGCCCGATTGTAGCTGAGATAGGCGCCAGCGCCCCCCGTCACCCCAAAAGGGAATAAGCAGTAGAAATTGGATGGATGGATGGATGATTAACGTGGACCCCGACTTAAACAAGTTGAAAAACTTATTCGGGTGATACCATTTAGTGGTCAATTGCAGGTAATATGTACTGTACTGGGCAATCTGCTAATACAAGTTTCAATCAATCAAAAACAAAGTTTTCCAAAATAAGAGAACAACTTTAACTCAAGTTATGGAAAAAAGTGCCAACATGGCACTGCCATATTTATTATTGAAGTCACAAAGTGCATTATTTTTTTAACATGCCTCAAGACAGCAGCTTGGAATTTGGGACATGCTCTCCCTGAGATAATCCTAATACCCACTACAACTATGGGAAATACTATACTTTGACTTTCACAAAGTGCATTATTTTTTTGTTTTTGTAAACATGCCTAAAAAAAACAGCTACAAAAACAATGAGGGCACACAGCTTCAGTCCAGAGTATACTAGAGCATACTTTCCAACCTTGAGACCTTCAAATTCTGGAGATGGCGGGGGTGTTTGAGGTGGGGGGTGTATATTGTAGCGCCCCGGAAGAGTTAGTGCTGCAAGGGTTTCTGGGTATTTGTTCTATTGTGTTTATGTTGTGTTACGGTGCAGATGCTCTCCCAAAATGTTTGTCATTCTTGTTTTGTTTGGGTTCACAGTGTGGTGCATATTTGTAACAGTGTTAAAGTTGTTTTTACGGCCACCCTCAGTGTGACCTGTATGGCTGTTGCATAAAGCTGTAGATATTAAGTGACTGGGCCGGCACGCAAAGACAGTGCCTTTAAGGTTTATTGGCACACTGTACTTCTCCCTACGTCCGTGTACACAGCGGCGTTTAAAAAAGTCATGAATTTTACTTTGATACCGATAATCTTGAAACCGATACCGATAATATCTGATATTAAATTTTCAAGCATTTACTGATCGATAATATCGGCGGTCCGATATTATCGGACATTCCTAGAAAAAATCCCACACCCTCATCCAGGGTCCCGGCAGGACCCCAACACGCTATGTCACTTTAGTTGTGGTGAATTTTCAGTATCCAATGTGAGGCTGACAATTCTGCATGAGGCAATAATGACATTTCTATGTAGAAACTAGCATCTGCTAACGTTAGCTCTCCTATTTCATATTCCTCCAGCAGCCACGAGTCATCATGGTGGTCAAAGGTGAAACCCCTGAGCCAGAGGACACGCATGCCATCTCCCTCTTGCTGCCACAAGACATCACAGACTCCTCAGAGGTCAAAGGTGAAACCCCTGAGCCAGAGGACACGCATGCCATCTCCCTCTTGCTGCCACAAGACATCACAGACTCCTCAGAGGTCAAAGGTGAACCCCCTGAGCCGGAGGAGGCAGATGTCTCTCAAACAAAGGCAATGCCCACCTCAGATGACAGCACTGAGCTGATGAATGGGAAAGCTGCAGAATTGAAACCTGAAGAAAACCAACAAATCGTACTGCAGGCCACGGCCACCTGCGCTCAGGACACCAATGACCAGCCAACACAGACCCAAGCCCCATCTCCTGCAGGTTGGTGCAGCCAATCAGGGCTCTGTAACCTTCTCTTGTACATACTATCAATCAATCAATGTTTATTCATATAGCCCTAAATCACAAGTGTCTCAAAGGGCTCTAAAATGACATAAGAGTCCAGTCCAAAGTGGATCCAATATAGTAGCGAGACACCCGTCCATACTGTAGTGGAGCCAGCAGGAAACCATCCCAGGCAGAGGCGGATCAGCAGCGCAGAGATGTCCCCAACCGATGCACAAGCGAGCGGTCCATTCTGGGTCGAGCAGTCCATCTCTCTGGACAGCTAATACTTCATCCATGGCCACCGGACCTATGTGCCCCCGCCCCCACTCCACAAGGGAGATGGGGACAGAGGAGAAAAAGAAAAGAAACGGCAGATCAACCGGTCTAAAAAGGGGGTCTATTTAAAGGCTAGAGTATACAAAAAAGTTTTAAGATGAGACTTAAATGCTTCTACTGAGGTGGCATCTCGAACTGTTACTGGAAGGGCATTCCAGAGGTCTGGAGCCCGAATGGAAAACGCTCTATAGCCCGCAGACTTTTTTTGGGCTCTGGGAATCACTAATAAGCCGGAGTCCTTTGAACGCAGATTTCTTGCCGGGACATATGGTACAATACAATCGGCAAGATAGGATGGAGATAGACCGTTTTATACGTAAATAGTAAAACCTTGAAGTCACATCTTAAGTGCACAGGAAGCCAGTGCAGGTGAGCCAGTACAGGTGTAATGTGATCAAACTTTCTTGTTCTTGTCAAAAGTCTAGCAGCCGCATTTTGTACCAACTGTAATCTTTTAATGCTAGACATGAGGAGACCCGAAAATAATACGTTACAATAATCAAGACGAGGTGTAACAAACGCATGGATAATGATCTCAGCGTCGCTAGTGGACAAAATGGAGTGCATTTTAGCGATATTACGGAGATGAAAGTAGGCCGTTTTAGTAACGCTCTTATAGTGTGACTCAAACGAGAGAGTTGGGTTGAAGATAATACCCAGATTCTTTACCGAGTCGCCTTGTTTAATTGTTTGGTTGTTAAATGTTAAAGTTGTATTATTAAATAGAGGTCGGTGTCTAGCAGTACCGATAATCAGCATTTCCGTTTTCTTGGCGTTGAGTTGCAAAAAGTTAGCGGACATCCATTGTTTAATTTCATTAAGACACGCCTCCGGCTGACTACAATGCGGCGTGTTGTCAGCTTTAGGGGCATGTAAAGTTGGGTGTCATCAGCATAACAGTGAAAGCTAACACCGTATTTGCGTATGATGTCACCTAGCGGCAGCATGTAGATGCTGAAGAGTGCAGGGCCAAGGACTGAACCCTGGGGAACTCCACACGTTACCTTAACATAGTCCGAGGTCACATTGTTATGGGAGACGCACTGCATCCTGTCAGTAAGATAAGAGTTAAACCATACTACACTCGCATATGTCGTATTTGTCACTTTATTGGCAAGACTGGCGAGCGGCTGTGAAGATGCTTAGAGGGGGCGGCGAGGTCTTCACTCCCCCACTGACATTTTACACGCTTTGTGTACTTACTGTAAGTTGCAAAAGATCAAGTTTGCGTGAAAGTCACAAAATAGTTTTGATGGATTATTGACTTGAATTCATCATTCAAACATGGATGTGTGCCTTTGTTCTGTAGGAGAGCAGCAAGACCCCAAGGAGCCATCAGCAAAAAAGAAAAGCAAGAAGAGAAAGAAGCACGATGAAGAAAAATCCTCTGAAAGTGACGTCAAAAAGAAGGAAGAGGAAGACATTCAGGAGGAAAAAGTGGACGATGGGGTCTGTCCACTAGAGGAGGAAAAAGAGGAGACGAAGGAAAAGAAGAAGAAGAGGGGGAAGAAGAAGACAGGTGAGAGGAGCCAGGAAGTGCAGTGTGATGCAGGGCCAGCAGGAGGCGGCACAGAGACGCCAAAGAAAGAGGAAACGGCAGGTAAAATAGATGAAACACTAAATATTTTATTCATCTGAATGTTGTCAATTAGTGTTGGCCCTGCAATGAGATAGTGACTCGTCCAGGGTGTACCCCGCCTTCCGCCTGGTTGCAGCTGAGATAGGCTCCAGCATCCCCCACCCCCGAACTGGAAAGGGACATTCGGTAGAAAATGGATGGGGATGGACGAAGAACATTGTGATTGTTTCTTCTACTGTACGAAAGGAGGTGCCGCTACTACCGAGTAGCGGCACCTCCTTTCGTGTCTTCCAGCCAGAAGACACAAACGCGCAATAGTTTTGATGGATTAATGACTTTATTTCATCACTCAAACATGGATGTGTGCCTTTGTTCTGTAGGAGAGCAGCAAGACCTCGAGGAGCCATCAGCAAAAAAGAAAACCAAGAAGAGAAAGAAGCACGATGAAGAAAAATCCTCTGAAAGTGACGTCAAAAAGAAGAAAGAGGAAGACATTCAGGAGGAAAAAGTGGACGATGGGGTCTGTCCACTAGAGGAAGAAAAAGAGGAGACGAAGGAAAAGAAGAAGAGGGGGAAGAAGAAGACAGGTGAGAGGAGCCAGGAAGTGCAGTGTGATGCAGGGCCAGCAGGAGGCGGCACAGAGACGCCAAAGAAAGAGGAAACAGCAGGTAAAATAGATAAAACACTAAATATTTTGTTCATCTAAATGTTGTCAATAAGTGTTGGCACTGCGATGAGATAGTGACTTGTCCAGGATGTACCCCGCCTTCCGCCTGGTTGCAGCTGAGATAGGCTCCAGCATCCCCCACCCCCGAACCGAAAGGGACATTCGGTAGAAAATGGATAGGGATGGACGAAGAACATTGTGATTGTTTCTTCTACTGTACGAAAAGAGGTGCCGCTACTACCGAGTAGCGGCACCTCCTTTCGTGTCTTCCAGCCAGAAGACACAAACGCGCAATAGTTTTGATGGATTAATGACTTTATTTCATCACTCAAACATGGATGTGTAACTTTATTGTGTAGGAGAGCAACAAGACCTCGAGGAGCCATCAGCAAAAAAGAAAGGCAAGAAGAGGAAGAAGCACGATAAAGAAAAATCCTCTGAAGGTGAAGTCAAAAAGAAGAGAGTGGAAGACATTCAGGAGGAAAAAGTGGATGATGGCGTGTGTCCACTGGAGGAGAAACAAAAAGAGACAAAGGGAAAGAAGAAGAAGAAGACTAAGAAGATGACAGGTGAGAGGAGTCAGGAAGTGCAGTGTGATGCAGGGCCAGCAGGAGGCGGCACAGAGACGCCAAAGAAAGAGGAAACAGCAGGTAAAATAGATTAAACACTAAATATTTTATTCATCACTAAGAACATTGCGATTGTTTCCTCTTCTGTACGGAAGGTTGTGCCGCTACTCAATGCTCCTCCAGAAAGAACACACGATGTCGCAAGAAACTAAGTCTCAAGAAGAGGTTGAACATGAAAAGGAAGAAACTTCAGTTTGGCAAAAACAAGTGAGTCACCCTGCTGTTTTTTTTAAGTACCATTTTTTTATTTTTTTTTAGATTTTTTTTGTTTTGTTTGTTTTATATTAACATTTGTTTTTTACATTATACTAATATTTTTTAATTACTATTTAATTTTGGCAAATGTTTTTTATATTCTTATTTTTAATATAGAAAACATGTAAAAATTCAATATAAAAAAATTTACATGTTGAGATAAAATATTTTTCGGACTAAAAGGCGCATTTAAAAGCTTTTCAATTTTCTCAAAAATCGACAGTGCGCCTAATAACCCAATGTGCTTAATGTACGCAATAATTCTGGTTGTGGATAGCGACCTCAAAGCTATTGTATTTGGTACATGGTGTAATGATACGTATGACC
>NC_084624.1:42982427-43099927 GCF_033978795.1 Nerophis ophidion
CTTTGTCCACAACTGCGTGAGTAAATAAACAAAAAGTTTAAGAAGAACGTTTCTCAAAGTGCAATTGCAAGAAATTTAGGGATTTCAACATCTATGGTCCATAATATAATCAAAAGGTTCAGAGATTTTGGAGAAATCACTCCACATAAGCGGCATGGCCGGAAACCAACAATGAATGACCGTGACCTTCAATCCCTCAGACGGCACTGTGTCAAAAACCGACATCAATCTCTAAAGGATATCACCACATGGGCTCAGGAACACTTCAGAAAACCACTGTCACTAAATACAGTTGGTCGCTACATCTGTAAGTGCAAGTTAAAGCTCTACTATGCAAAGCAAAAGCCATTTATCAACAACATCCAGAAACATTTTTTATTTTTTTTGCAAATAATCATTAACTTTAGAGTTTGATGCCAGCAACACGTGACAAAGAAGTTGGGAAAGGTGGCAATAAATACTGGTAAAGCTGCTGTTTTGAGGCATGTTAAAAAAACAAAAAGCACTTTGTGACTTCAATAATAAATATGGCATAATATTCCATCACTTGAGTTGATTTATTTTGGAAAACCTTGTTACATTGTTTAATGCAGGGGTGGGCATTACGTCGATATCTGAGGGTGTGTCAGTCGATCTCAAGCCAGGCATTAAAAAATAGACATAAAAATGAGCAATCATCAATCATACCAAGACTTCACTTTTGTCAGTTGTTTGACATTCTCGGCACCCGATGATCTTGTGAGATGAAAAAATCACTAACAGGGCGGACGCAGAGAAACACATTTTATTTCTAGAGACTCCGTACCTACTGTCAAAACTCTAAAGACCGACTGCACAGTTCCTGTCTTCACCATAAAAGACCTGTTTCATCCTGCCTGTGCTAACAAAATAAGAGTCTCAGAAAGCTAGCGTGCACAAGCTACGGAGTTTGATGCCAATGTATTTCTCCCCTGCCCTCAGCGACCGCTTTCTCACTTGCTTGCCCACCCGCACACTCACTGACATCACTCACCTGCTGCCAGACATTAAAGGGCCACACACATATGCTACTCTCATAACAAAGTGTTTAAAAACGAGTATGCAAGTTGGACAAATGAGATGCCAAATCCAACCACTTTCATGTGGTATTGGACAGAAAGGAGGACTTATTTTTCCCTCCATTTGAAAATGCGGACGTTATCAGCACCACTGTCTAAATCCAATCAATGCAAGTCATCAGAATCAGGTAATACACCAACTTATATTCTTGTCTTCGTGAAAGGAAGGAATCTATGTGTGTTAAACATGCTTGTATTATCATTAAACACCATTAACTTGTTAACAAAAATGTCTCTTTCATAAATAAATAAATATAAATTATAAATAGGAATGAGGTAGATCTCCTCGACTTGGTCAATTGAAAAGTAGCTCGCCTGCAGAAAAAGTGTGAGCGCCCCTGGTTTAATGCATCCAGCGGGGCATCACAACAAAATAAGGCACAATAATGTGTTAATTCCAAGACTGTATATATTGGTACCGGTGGATATCGGAATCGGTAATTAAAGTTGGGCAATATTGGATATCGGCAAAAAAAACAACATGATCTGACATCCTTAACATTTATTTACAAGTTAGAATGCATACAAAAAATAGTATCAAACCGTTGTCATGTCCTTCATAATTAATGTAAAGGAATGGTAAAAATCCCCCTAAAAAGTGCAGTTCTCCTGTCTAAAACAAATTAATTTGACGCGTTTTAGTGTCTTTAAATGTCGTTCAGTTTTACATTTAGGACATATCTCATTCTAATATAGCCGCGATATGAAAAGACGTCTTTCGTTATGCATTTCCCCGTGTTTGAGTTATTCCAGACGCGTGAATGCGTGGCGGTGATGTGATCCACAACCTCCCGCACAAAATGTCGGTGTGCCAAAAAAGGTTTCTGTTGTCTAGATTGTGATTCGGAAAAGGTGTCAGAGATTAAAGATGTGTGCTGCTGGTTCAACACATCGCACACAGGTAGGTGTATGAGAACATGAACGTGTAGGAAATGATGGAGTGTATCGATGGTGAAAGCCGCGTGGACGTGCAAAAGCCAATTTTAAAATAAGGTGGTCTGCACCACAATAGCACTTGCAATGTCGATAGATGGCGTGCAACATGCCCACTAATAGTACACGCTATTCCAGGGTTGGGCAATTCATTTTTACCGGGGGCCGCATGAGCAACCCGAGCAACAGTATTTCGATTAAATTTTGCTCAAATTATCTTTGATATACCGTAAGATGAACAATAACAATAGTTATAATAAAAATAATAATTACATTTAAAGGCCTAGTGAAACCCACTACTACCGACCACGCAGTCTGATAGTTTATATATTATATTAAGTCTCACCTTAAAACTCATTTGTATACTCTAGCCTTTAAATAGACCTCCTTTTTAGACCAGTTGATCTGCCGCTTCTTTTTTTTTTCTCCTCTGTCCCCCCCCGGTCCGATGACCATGGATGAAGTACTGGCTGTCCAGAGTCGGGACCCAGGATGGACCATTCGTCGGGACCCAGGTTGGACCGCTCGCCTGTGTATCGGTTGGGGACATCTCTACGCTGCCGATCCGACTCCGCTTGGGATGGTTTCCTGTGGACGGGACTCTCGCTGCTGTCTTGGATCCGCTTTGAACTGAACTCTCGCGGCTGTGTTGGAGCCACTATGGATTGAACTTTCACGGTATCATGTTAGACCCGCTCGACATCCATTGCTTTCGGTCCCCTACAGGGGGGTTGCCCACATTTGAGGTCCCCTCCAAGGTTTCTCACAGTCAGCATTGTCACTGGTGTCCCACTGGGTGTGAATTCTCCCTGCCCACTGGGTGTGAGTTTTCCTTGCCCTTATGTGGGTTCTTCCGAGGATGTCGTAGTCGTAATGGTTTGTACAGTCCTTTGAGACATTTGTGATTTAGGGCTATATAAATAAACATTGATTGATTGATATATAAATGATGAAATCTTAACATTGCAACACATGCCAATACGGCCAGTTTAGTCGGCTCTTACCGGAGACTTGAGTGGATTATGCGACCTCCTCCTGTAGCTGTCAAAAAGGCAGTTGTGATCTTGGCTTCTCCGTTGGCTTCTCTCAGAGACACTGGCGTTCACAGCAGCCCCCCGACTTTCAGGTACGACTTTATAATCTCACTAAAACACTATTAACACAATAAGCAGGTTAAGGGATTTTACATAATTATCCTAGTAAATGTGTCTAATAACATCTGAATCGCTCACACTGCCGTCGCTTGGAGCCGTCGCCTTTTATTTTTTAGTGCTTCACTCTAACTTTCCTTATCCACACATCTTTCATCCTCGCTCAAATTCATGGGGAACTCGTCGCTTTCTCGGTCCAAATTGTACTCGCTGCGCTGGTAGCTATGATTATAAACAATGTGAGGATGTGAGGAGCCCTACAACCAGTGACGTCACGCGCACATCGTCTGCTACTTCCGGTAAAGGCAAGGCTTTTTTATTAGCGAGCAAAAGTTGCGAACTTTATCGTCGATGTTCTCCACTAAATAATTTCAGCAAAAATATGGCAATATCGCGAAATGATCAAGTACGACACATAGAATGGACCTGCTATCCCCGTTTGAATAAGAAAATCTCATTTCAGTAGGCCTTTGACCTAACTTAACTTTATACAAAAGCAGAACGCTTTTGATGGTTTTATTTTTAACACTGTCTTTCACAACACTTCCTGATGCATAATACAATGCAAAAATGTCAGTTTCTGCACAGGGTTAATTTCTGTCATTTTATCCTGCATCCTCTCTAAAAGTCCAACATTTTTCTCCGTCAGATTTGTCACACCTGCCAGCTTGTCCCATTTCAGTCCTAACATGTCCAAACACGCATTTACCTCTGTGAACAAGTCATTACCTGCTAGAGATGCGCGGATAGGCAATTATATCATCCGCAACCGCATCACTAAAGTCGTCATCCATCCGCCACCCGTCCGAACCAACATTTCATCAAAGCCACACCCGCCCGCCACCCGCCCGTTGTTATATATCTAATATAGACGATGCAAGGCATTAGTGAGGTTAGAAAGTGTAACTCCCTCCAAATAGCACAGACACAATGGCTTTCTTGAACTGATTTATTTGAAGGCTTCCTTTCCCTTCAAATTCACCGTGAAAACTGTAATAAATAAAGCACGTTACAAACGTAAAAATAATAACATGCACAGCATGTGGATCAAACATTTTACCAAGTAAAATACCAACAAATGACAAACAAATACCTTGTTGGCCTGCACACTTATTTTAGGAGGAAATTGGGATTTTCTGGCTCTTATAGCCGAAACGCTTAAAGTCCTTGTGACACTCTTTGGTCTTTGTTACGATCAGTCGCTCTCGTTCTCCCTTCTCATGCATCAAAAAAAAAAGTGTACTCATACCTCAGTAGGCTAAATGAACCTCTTCAACATAACCTTTAACTTTTTATAATATAGGCTACGGGGTGTTAGCCAATGACTTTGGCTGGGGGGGCGGGACTTCCGGAAGAGATAGGGAAGTGACGTTGTCGACAGGAAGTGAGAGTTTGCGTTGTCCCGGGAAAAGCGTTAGAGACATGAGAGCTGTTGTGTGGTTGTATTACATCTTGTGCAATAAAGACAAGACAAACGAAGAAGTTTTATGAGCCTACATTCCTGGGATTATTACAATATATATTTCCGGATTGGTTCAACCGCCACCCGCCCGAATCTATTTAAAATCTATTTTTTCGTCATGTCACCCGCCCGACCCACGGTTTGTCCGCGGACTCCGCAGTTGTGACCGCAAACCGCGCATCTCTATTACCTGTGGTTGTCTCTTTAATTGACTGCCTGGCTGCCAGCTCCTCCGTGATTTGAAAGTCTACAGTTTCTTTTCTTTTCTTTCTCCTATATCCCCCCCTCCCTTGTGGATGAAGGGATGAAGTACTGGCTGTCCAGAGTCGAGACCCAGGATGACCGCTCGTCGGGACCCAGGATGGACCGCTCGCCTGTATCGGTTGGGGACATCTCTACGCTGCTGATCCGCTTGAGATGGTTTCCTGTGGACGGGACTCTCACTGCTGTCTTGGATCCGCTTTGAACTGAACTCTCGCGGCTGTGTTGGAGCCACTTTGGACTGAACTTTCACAGTATCATGTTAGACCCGCTCGACATCCATTGCTTTCGGTCCCCTAGAGGAGGGGGGGTTGCCCACATCTGAGGTCCTCTCCAAGGTTTCTCATAGTCAGCATTGTCACTGGCATCCCACTGGATGTGAATTCTCCCTGCCCACTGGGTGTGAGTTTTCCTTGCCCTTTTGTGGGTTCTTCCGAGGATGTTGTAGTCGTAATGATTTGTGCAGTCCTTTGAGTCATTTGTGATTTGGGGCTATATAAATAAACATTGATTGATTGATTGATACAGTTATCCCATGTAAGAAGATGAGCAGCTGGGCGGTGTCACGTACATCGCAACTCTCATCCAAAGCCAGCGAAAAACAGTCAAAGTCGGCCATTCTGTTCTTTAGCTGAAGCTCCAAGTTTCCAGCCATGATCTCAACCCGCCTCGTTACAGTGCGTCGGGAGGGTGACACGTTCTCAAATGCGCCCCTCTTCTCCGGGCATATCAGCACAAGAGTCCAATAAGCACTCCTTAATAAACTCTCCGTCAGAAAACGCTTGACTTTTTCTGGCGATTTTGTGAGAAACGACGAAACTTGTCCTGACGGCTGCATATCTGGGGGTGTGACATTTGGCAAAAAGTCCTTGTTGGGTTTGCAGTTTTACCGTCAACGCATCAGCCTTCCTTGCACGCTCTTCATCAGACAGATTCCGGTATTTTTCCTCGTGCTTCGTCATGTAGTGGCGTTTCAAATGATATTCTTTAAACACAGCAACCTGTGTACCACAAATTAAGTACACGGCTTTACCTTTAATTTCTGTAAAGAAATACTTGGCAGTCCATTTCTTGTTGAAAACACAGCATTCGTCATCAACTTTTCTTTTTTAGCGCGAGCTGACATCTCAGGGGTAACCGGGCTGTGCACTTTCACTCATAGGTTAAACATAGACATACGCCCATAAATAACACGTTTCCAGTTGTATTGCACGCACGACATAGATGTTTTTTTTTAATTTATTTTGTAATTTGTGATTGCCGCTGTTCACATTCTCCCACAATCGCGCACGAGCATACGTCCACACGGAAGTAATACGAATAACGCTTTTCAAAACAAAAGCAGCACCATTGTACTGCACACTCAATATAGATAGTTTTTTCAATTTATTTTGTAATTTATGATTGGCCTCATAAGATAGGCGCCAGCACCCCCCGCGACCCCGAAAGGGAATAAGCGGTAGGAAATGGATGGATGGATGATTGGCCTCACGCGGACCGGACAGGGACGCCCAAAGGGCCGGATGTGGCCTAAGAGCCGCAGAAAACCCAGGTCTGCGCTATTCTATCGATTGCACACGCTGTTTAGCAAGTGGGATTTGGATCTTAGTACAGTGTTTTTCAACCTTTTTTGAGCCAAGGCACATTTTTTGCGTTGAAAAAATCCGGAGACACACCACCAGCAGAAATCATTCAAAAAATAAAACTCAGTTGACAATAAAAAGTCATTCTCGCAATTGTTGGATATGACTTTAAACACGCCGGATTGTAGTCAGCTGGAGGCGTGTCTTAATGAAATTAAACAATGGATGTCCGCTAACTTTTTGCAACTCAACGCCAAAAAAACGGAAATGCTGATTATCGGTCCTGCTAGACACCGACCTCTATTTAATGATACAACTCTAACATTTGACAACCAAACAATTAAACAAGGTGACACGGTAAATAATCTGGGTATTATCTTCGACCCAACTCTCTCCTTTGAGTCACACATTAAAAGCGTTACTAAAACGGCCTTCTTTCATCTCCGTAATATCGCTAAAATTCGCTCCATTTTGTCCACTAGAGACGCTGAGATCATTATCCATGCGTTTGTTACGTCTCGTCTCGATTACTGTAACGTATTATTTCCGGGTCTCCCCATGTCTAGCATTAAAAGATTACAGTTGGTACAAAATGCGGCTGCTAGACTTTTGACAAGAACAAGAAAGTTTGATCACATTACGCCTGTACTGGCGTAATGCGTTTTCATTTCGAGCTCCAGTACTCTGGAATACCCTCCCGGTAAAAGTTCAAGATGCCACCTCAGTAGAAGCATTTAAGTCTCACCTTAAAACTCATTTGTTTACTCTAGCCTTTAAAAAGACTCCCTTTTTAGACCAGTTGATCTGCCGTTTCTTTTCTTTTTCTCCTATGTCCCACTCTCCTTTGTGGAGGGGGTCCGGTCCGATCCGGTGGCCATGTACTGCTTGCCTGTGTATCGGCTGGGGACATCTCTGCGCTGCTGATCCGCCTCCGCTTGGGATGTTTTCCTGCTGGCTCCGCTGTGAACGGGACTCTCGCTGCTGTGTTGGATCCGCTTTGGACTGGACTCTTGCGACTGTGTTGGATCCATTATGGATTGAACTTTCACAGTATCATGTTAGACCCGCTCGACATCCATTGCTTTCCTCCTCTCCAAGGTTCTCATAGTCATCATTGTCACCGACGTCCCACTGGGTGTGAGTTTTCCTTGCCCTTATGTGGGCCTACCGAGGATGTCGTAGTGGTTTGTGCAGCCCTTTGAGACACTAGTGATTTAGGGCTATATAAGTAAACATTGATTGATTGATTGATTGAACTAACCATGGCTCACTCTAGCTCTTGTCTCAAAGTAGGTGTACTGTCACCACCTGTCACATCACGCCCTGACTCATTTTGAGTTTTTTGCCGTTTTCCTGTGTGCAGTGTTTTGGTTCTTGTCTGGCGCTCCTATTTTTGTGGCTTTTTCTCTTTTTTTTGGTATTTTCCTGTAGCAGTTTCATGTCTTCCTTTGAGCGATATTTCCCGCATCTACTTTGTTTTAGCAATCAAGAATATTTCAGTTGTTTTTGTCCGTCTTTGTGGGGGCATTGTTGATTGTCATGTCATGTTCAGATGTACTTTGTGGACGTCGTCTTTTCTCCACAGTAAGTCGTTGCTGTCGTCCAGCGTTCTGTTTTTGTTTACTTTGTAGCCAGTTCCGTTTTGGTTTCGTTCTGCGTAGTCTTCCCTAAGCGCCAATGCCGTTTCTTAGGGGCACTCATCTTTTGTTTATTTTTGGTTTAAGCCTTAGATACCTTTGTACCTTCACTCTGCCTCTCACTGTTTCCGACATCTACAAAGCAATTAGCTACCGGCTGCCACCTACTGATATGGAAGAGTATTACACGGTTACTCTGCTGAGCTCTAGACAGCACCGACCACTCAACAACAACACATCATTTGCAGACGCATTTATTTGTACTCCATGAACTCGGCGGTGCTTCATCATGTTCGACGTGCACCCTCCTAAGCACGAAACAGTCCTGTCGCACGTGTTACATTTCGCCGATATTTCTTTTATTTTTAGAAAAATAAAACCACACTTTCGACCATCGACGCCCGCTATCCATGCTTGACTGACTCGCTCGGCTACTTAGGCTCGGTTATGCTAACACATTTCTGCGGTGGGCGCTTCTTTGTTGGTGTTCAGCGGGTTCTTCTTCCGGGTCGGCGGACGTATTCTTTTTTTCCGGTCGGCGGACTGGGTATCGAAACTAGAAATCGAAATTTAAACTTTTGAACGATTCCGGGAGAATCGGAAAGTTAGTCCCGGTTCCAATCGATACTCGATACTCGATACCCAACCCTACACACGACACCACAATAATCCAGCATCTGACTGGAGGACAAAACGTGCTCAAAATAGTGTCTGGCTGATTAACACCAGGTGTGGCCAGGTGCCAATCAGCCACAGCTGAGGGGACACAGCACTCAGGGACACAAACAGGAAACAGAAACAAAATAAGAGTGCTGGCAGGAACTACTACACACAAACAGAGGAAAAACTGAAACACAACCAAACTGTCAGTGGCAAGCCTGCACAGAAAGTATCTCTTACAAAATTATTTTATTTCAAAATAACAGTCTTGTTAATCAATAAAGAACGTTTTTTAAGTGCAAAACATCTGATTTCTTCTGCTCTCTCTCTCTCTCTCTCTCTCTCTCTCTCTCTCTCTCTTTCTCTCTCTCTCTCTCTCTGTCTTCCCATCCCTCTCTCTCTCCTCCGGCGCACTTGCAGAAGGAGGAGAGAAGAAGAAGGAAAGACGGGAGGTTTGCTCTCCGATCTCCGGGCTGCAGCTGCATGATGGATGCGGAGCTAAGAAGAACCTTGTGGATTTTGTTTCCGGTCCTGCTCGTCTCTTTTTCAAGAGGGACGTTTTCTGAAGGTGAGTTTTCTTTTTCCGCCCCTTTTCTTCTTCTCCTGCTTGTTTGTTGGGTGCACTTTTCTCCCGCGGGGAGACGCAGCGGAGAGCAAAGGAGCTGGTTCGGGTCAGTTCGGTTGGGGTTTTTTTTCTCCCTCCGGGTCTGCTTTTGCTTGCCTTGACGTCCATTTGAGAGCAAAGTGCTCAACTTCTGCGTGCGTGTTGTAGCTGAGGTGTGTGTTTTTTTGCGCGTTGACGTGCAGCAAAATTGCAGCGCCTGCAAAAGCAACCCAAAAAAAAAAAAAAAGTTGCAGAATATTTGTTGGAAGCTGCAGGATGAACAAACTCTGTGGGAGAACAGACATCATTGATTGATTTCTTCATCTCCACTAAGAATGTGTGAAGATGCATGGCTGAAATGACGTCATCTACAATCAATCAATCAATCAATCAATCAATCAATCAATCAATCAATCAATGTGTGTTTATATAGTCCTAAATCACGAGTGTCTCAAAGGGCGGCACAAGCCACAATGACATCCTCGGTTCCGATCCCACATCAGGGCGAGAAAAAACTCAACCCAATGGGATGACAATGAGAAACCTTGGAGTGGACCGCAGATGTGATCTAGTTAATAGTGGTAGAGTCCAGTCCTTAGTGGGGCCAGGAGGGGATCATCTTGAGTGGAGACAGGTCAGCAGCGCAGAGACGCCCCCGACTGATGCACAGAGGAGTGGTCCCGATTTTGAACAGCTAGCGCCTCATCTGTGGTCACCTAATAAGAACCTCTCCAGGCAGAAGGGGAGGCAAAGCAGAAAAGAGACGGTAGATCAACTGGTCTTAAAGGGGGGGTCTATTTAAATCTAGTATAAATAAATTAATGAATGTTGCCTGTCGATTTGTGATGGCCCTGCGATGAGGTGGCGACTTGTCCAAGGTGTACGCCGCCTTCCGCCCGATTGTAGCTGAGATAGACACCAGCGCCCCCCGTGACCCCAAAGAGAACAAGCGGTAGAAAAATGGATGGATTGATGGATGGATAAATCGAATCAGTGGCCTAGTGGTTAGAGTGTCTGCCCCGAGATTGATAGGTTGTGAGTTCAAACCCTGACTGAGTCATACCAAAGACTATAAAAAACAGGACCCATTACTTCCCTGCTTGGCACTCAGCATCAAGGGTTGGAATTGGGGGGTTAAATGACCAAAAATTATACCCGGGCGTGGCCATCGCTGGTGCTCACTGCTCCCCTCACCTCCCAGGGGGTGATCAAGGGTGATGGGTCAAATGCAGAGGATAATTTCGCCACATCTAGTATGTGTGGGACAATCGTTGGTACTTTAACTTTAACTTTAGTTTTAAGATGGGACTTCAGTGATTCAACTGATGCATAAATGCTTCTTCATCAAGAAGAAGAAGAAGAAGAAGAAGAAAAGTTGAGCGGATGAAGACAAAAAAAGATGAGAAAGAGTCGCTGCATTGTTCTCCTATTCCTCCTCCTGTGTCATCAGCATCTTGGTGAGGCTCCATCTGTGTCATCTCTTGAGAACATTCTTTGTCATTCTCTCTGAGGAAACAACACACAGCTTTTCTTCTTCAGATGGAAGATGGAGGAGGAGGAGGAGGAGGGGGGGTGAAGGTGGGGGGGGGGGGTGGTGGTGTACTGGTTTTTCGGCCGCTTGGGGGCAGCAGAGACAAAACTTTTTCTTTATCTCAGCTGCCTTGAAGTGACAAATGCAAGCAAGTGAGGAACTCTGCGGTGATTTATTTCCCTTTTTTTTTTCTTAGCTTCAAGCTGTTAAACGCTAAAGTTTGGTGCTTATAGGAAGCGTGTAGTATTAAAACTTCTAAGCGACGACATGACTCTGGTCTTACATTAAAATATTAAGAAAACGACATCAATGTGTTTTGTAAACAAATATAAAATGTCCATTCATCCATCCATTTTCTACCGCTTGTCCCCTTTCGGGGTCGCAGTCCTCCTTTCCAAATATGAACTGTTAATAAGGAAATAATAAATGGGTTGTACTTGTATAGCGCTTTTCTACCTTCAAAGTACTCAAAGCGCTTTGACACTACTTCCACATTTACCCATTCACACACACATTCACACACTGATGGAGGGAGCTGCCATGCAAGGCGCCAACCAGCACCCATCAGGAGCAAGGGTGAAGTGTCTTGCTCAGGACACAACGGACGTGACGAGGTTGGTACTAGGTGGGATTTGAACCAGGGACGCTCGGATTGCGCACGCCCACTCTCCCACTGCGCCACTTGTTTATCCTTGCATTTTAACATAAAATAAAAATATTACCAGACCAATATAAGACAAATCTAAATAAGAGACAAACCCTATTTTTCTGCATTTTTCGCTGGAGAAAAATTCCGTAATATAAATGTTTAAATTCGATTTGAACCTAAGATCAAATATCACCATACCAATATACTGTAAGACCACATCCTGAATCTAAGAAAACTAATTTATTTATGTATTTCTTCTAGGAGAAAATACAGTAGCATTAATACACATGCTTGGCGCAGTGTCAGAGTGGCCATTCGCAACCCGATGGTCCTTGGTTTAATCCCCAACTAGTACCAATCTCGTCACGTCCGTTGTGTCCTTAAGCAAGACACTTCACCCTTGCTCCTGATGGGTGCTGGTTAGCGCCTTGCATGGCAGCTCCCTCCATCAGTGTGTGAATGAGTGTGTGAATGGGTAAATGTGGAAGTAGTGTCAAAGCGCTTTGAGTACACTGAAGGTAGAAAAGCACTATACAAGTACAACCCATTAAAAAAAAATAATAATACAAAATGTTACCTGGGTGTCATTCCAGTCATGACTTGTCCAGGGTGTACGCCGCCTTCCGCCCGATTGTTGCTGAGATAGGCACAAGCGCCCCCCGCCACCCCAAAAGGGGAAAAGTGGTAGAAAATGGATGAATGGATGGCATTCTAGACATAGGCGCCGGGTCCCATGGGTGTTTTGGGGCCCGAGCACCAACGGACTATGCGGAGCACTCACGTGGGATTGATGGCAACCATACTTGCCAACCCCTTCCCATTTTCCGTGCCCCTCCCAAAAATCTCCCGGGGCAACCGTCCATCCATCCATCCATTTTTTTCCGCTTATTAAATAAACGAATGCAACTTGAATTACAACATTATATTTTGTAACATACCAAACAGTGTCATTTCTTTTAATATCTCATTGACAAAATTGTTCAACCCCTTGAAGATCATAACTCTTAAGAACAGAATTTGAATAAGGTCTTTTCAATCAGGTGTTGAAAACACCTGTAGATGTGATTAGAACCATAACGAGCCACAATTAAACTGATTGAAAAAGACTGTGACGCTCAGCTTCTTGTAGAAGGTCAATGGTGTATTTGCAACATGGTGAAGTCCAGGGAGTGGTCAAAGAAGTCAAGAGAGGAGGTAATTTCTCTTCATAAGAAAGGATATGGATATAAAAAAAATAGCAAAGACATTACACATTCCAAGAGACACAGTCGGGAGCATAATTCGCAAGTTTAAAGCTAAGGGCACAGTGGAAACACTACCTGGGCATGGTAGAAAGAGGGTGCTGTGTGCAACTGCTGTCCGCTATTTGAAGCGTACAGTGGTGAAAAGTCCCCGGGTAACAGCTGAGGAACTACAACAGGACATTGCAGAGGGGGGAACGCAGTTTTCCATCCATCCATCCATTTTCTACCGCTTATTCCCTTTTGGGGTCGCGGGGGGCGCTGGCGCCTATCTCAGCTACAATCGGGCGGAAGGCGGGGTACACCCTGGACAAGTCGCCACCTCATCGCAGGGCCAACACAGATAGACAGACAACATTCACACTCACATTCACACACTAGGGCCAATTTAGTGTTGCCAATCAACCTATCCCCAGGTGCATGTCTTTGGAAGTGGGAGGAAGCCGGAGTACCCGGAGGGAACCCACGCATTCACGGGGAGAACATGCAAACTCCACACAGAAAGATCCCGAGCCTGGATTTGAACCCAGGACTGCGGGAACTTCGTATTGTGAGGCAGACGCACTAACCCCTCTGCAACCGTTCTCCCGAATTTCTCTCGATTTCCACCCGGATTACAATATTGGGGGCGTGCCTTAAAGCAGTGTTTTTCAACCTTTTCTGAGCCGAGGCACATTTTTTGCGTTGAAAAAATGCGGAGGCACACCACCAGCAGAAATAATTTAAAAGAACGAAACTCAGTAGACAGTAAAAAAGTGGTTGTGGCGATTGTTGGATATGACTTTAAAGCATAACTAACCATGCATCACTATAGCTCTTGTCTCAAAGTAGGTGTACTGTCACCACCTGTCACATCACACCCTAACTTATTTTGTATTTTTTGCTGTTTTCCTGTGTGTAGTGTTTTACTTCTTGTCTTGTGCTCCTATTTTTGTGGCTTTTTCTCTTTTTTTGGTATTTTCCTGTAGCAGTTTCATGTCTTCCTTTGAGCGATATTTCCCGCATCTACTTTGTTTTAGCAATCAAGAATATTTCAGTTGTTTTTGTCCGTCTTTGTGGGGACATTGTTGATTGTCATGTCATTTTCGGATGTACTTTGTGGACGCCGTCTTTGCTCCACAGTAAGTCTTTGCTGTCGTCCAGCGTTCTGTTTTTGTTTACTTTGTAGCCAGTTCCGTTTTGGTTTCGTTCTGCATAGTCTTCCCTAATCTCCAATGCCGTTTCTTAGGGGCACTCATCTTTTGTTTATTTTTGGCTTAAGCATTAGATACCTTTGTACCTTCACACTGCCTCTCACTGTTTCCGACATCTACAAAGCAAATAGCTACCGGCTGCCACCTACTGATATGGAAGAGTATTACACGGTTACTCTGCCGAGCTCTAGACAGCACCGACACTCAACAACAACACATCATTTGCAGACGCATTTATTTGTACTCCATGAACTCGGCGGTGCTTCATCATGTTCGACGTGCACCCTCCTAAGCACGAAACAGTCCTGTCGCACGTGTTACATTTCGCCGATATTTCTTTTATTTTTAGAAAAATAAAACCACACTTTCGACCATCGACGCCCGCTATCCATGCTTGACTGACTCGCTCGGCTACTTAGGCCAAAGGCACACCACCAGCAGAAATCATTAATAAACAAAACTCAGTTGACAGTAGAAAGTCGTTGTCGCAATTGTTGGATATGACTTTAAACTATAACTAACCATGCATCACTATAGCTCTTGTCTCAAAGTAGGTGTACTGTCACCACCTGTCACATCACACCCTAACTTATTTTGTATTTTTTGCTGTTTTCCTGTGTGTAGTGTTTTACTTCTTGTCTTGTGCTCCTATTTTTGTGGCTTTTTCTCTTTTTTTGGTATTTTCCTGTAGCAGTTTCATGTCTTCCTTTGAGCGATATTTCCCGCATTCACTTTGTTTTAGCAATCAAGAATATTCCAGTTGTTTTTGTCCTTCTTTGTGAGGACATTGTTGATTGTCATGTCATGTTCAGATGTACTTTTTGGACGCCGTCTTTGCTCCACAGTAAGTCTTTGCTGTCGTCCAGCATTCTGTTTTTGTATACTTTGTAGCCAGTTAGGTTTTAGTTTCGTCCTGCATAGCCTTCCCTAAGCTTCAATGCCTTTTTTTAGTGGCACTCACCTCTTGTTTTTTTTTGGTTTAAACATTAGACACCTTTTTACCTTCACGCTGCCTCCCACTGTTTCCGACATCTACAATGCCATTCACAACCTGCTGCCACCTACTGATATGGAAGAGTATTACACGGTTACTCTGCGGAGCTCTAGACAGCAGCGACACTCAACAACAACACATCATTTGCAGACTATAATTACTGGTTTGCAAAGAAATATTTTTAACCCAAATAGGTGGAATTAGATCATCTCCCACGGCACACCAGCCTGTATCCCACGGCACAGCGTTTGAAAAACTCTGCCTTAAAGGCACTGCCTTTAGCGTCCCCTCTCACCTGAAAAGGAGACTATTATATATGTCTCCGTTATCCATAGGTTTATCTATAACCCATAAAGTAGGCAGGCACGGAGCTATTTCTCAGCATGTGTTTATTCCAGCTGGCACGTTCATTCACTGACACAAATCATCCGGATTCCCATAATGCATTGCTTCAAAACTACGGCAAGTAGTAATGTCCAAAAACATAACAGGGAAAAAGCAGAACAACGAAGAAGAGACATGGCGACAACGAGCAAGAAGAAGAAGTACGCTTGCAAGTTCCAAAATGATTGAAAAAAAATAATTTATATGCTACAAAGACAACACATTTGACAAATATTTTTTTATTTTTGCAAATAATCATTAACTTTAGAATTTCATGCCAGCCACACGTGACAAAGAAGTTGGGAAATGTGGCAATAAATACTGATAAAGTTGAGGAATACTTATCAAACACTTATTTGGAACATCCCACAGGTGTGCAGGCTAATTGGGAACAGGTGGGTGCCATGATTGGGTATAAAAACAGCTTCCCAAAAAATGCTCAGTCTTTCACAAGAAAGGATGGGGCGAAGGTACACCCCTTTGTCCACAACTGCGTGAGCAAATAAACAAAAAGTTTAAGAAGAACGTTTCTCAAAGTGTAATTGCAAGAAATTTAGGGATTTCAACATCTACGGTCCATAATATAATCAAAAGGTTCAGAGATTTTGGAGAAATCACTCCACGTAAGCGGCATGGCCGGAAACCAACATTGAATGACCGTGACCTTCGATAACTCAGACGGCACTGTATCATAAACCGACATCAATCTCTAAAGGATATCACCACATGGGCTCAGGAACACTTCATAAAACCACTGTCACTAAATATAGTTGGTCGCTACATCTGTAAGTGCAAGTTAGAGCTCTACTATGCAAAGCGAAAGCCATTTATCAACAACATCCAGAAACGCCGCCGGCTTCTCTGGGCCCGAGATCATCTAAGACGGACTGATGCAAAGTGGAAAAGTGTTCTGTGGTCTGAGGAGTACACATTTCAAATTGTTTTTGGAAATATTCGACATGGTGTCATCCGGACCAAAGCGGAAGCGAACCATCCAAACTGTTATCGACGCAAAGTTCAAAAGCCAGCATCTGTGATGGTATGGGGGTGCATCAGTGCCCAAGGCATGGGTAACTTACACATCTGTGAATGCACCATTAATGCTGAAAGGTACATACAGTTTTTGAAATAACATATGCTGCCATCTAAGTGCCGTCTTTTTCATGGACGCCCCTGCTTATTTCCGCAAGACAATGCCAAGCCACATTCAGCACGTGTTACAACAGCGTGGTTTCGTAAAAAAAAGAGTGCGGGTACTTTCCTGGCCCGCCTGCAGTCCAGACCTGTCTCCCTTCGAAAATGTGTGGCGCATTATGAAGCGCAAAATACGACAACAAGACTGAACGACTGAAGCTCTACATAAAACAAGAATGGGAAAGAATTCCACTTTCAAAACTTCAACAATTAGTTTCCTCAGTTCCCAAACGTTTAATGAGTGTTGTTAAAAGAAAAGGTGATGTAACAAAGGTGCAATTTTGATTTTGTGCTATTATTAGGAAAAAAGAATGAAGGTTACTGCAAGCAGAAAATGTGTTGTATATTTCTATTAGTAAAATACGCATTGATGCTGTTTTATCCGATTACTCAATTAATCGAACAAACTAATCGGCTTAAATGCTCATAATGAGACATTTGGAACAACTGTAGTCCAACTTAATGTATTGATGAAGAGCTTTGCCCTGTGCCTTTTCTCCACATTTCCACACATCAGAAGTGTCTCAAGCGCAGCCAGAGACAACTTAGAGCAGTGCTTCTCAACCTTTTTTCAGTGATGTACCCCCTGTGAACATTTTTTTTAATTCAAGTACCCCCTAATCAGAGCAAAGCACTTTTGTTTGAAAAAAAAAAAAAGAGATAAAGAAGTAAAATACAGCACTATGTCATCAGTTTATGATTTATTAAATTGTACAACAGTGCGAAAATATTGCTGATTTGTAGTGGTCTTTCTTGAGCTATTTGGAAAAAAAATATATAAAAATAATTAAAAACGTGTTGAAAAATAAACAAGTGATTCAAATATAAATAAAGGTTTCTACACATAGAAGTAATCATCAACTTAAAGTGCCCTCTTTAGGGATTGTAATAGAGATCCATCTGGATTCATGAACTTAATTCTAAGCATTTTCATCCATCCATCCATTTACTACCGCTTATTCCCTTTGGGGTCGCGGGGGGCACTGGTGCTTACCTCAGCTACAATCGGGCGGAAGGCGGGTTACACTCTGGACAAGTCGCTACCTCATCGCAGGGCTCTAAGCATTTCGTCACACAAAAAAAAGCCATTTTAAAACATCAATATTTATGGAACATGTCCACAAAAAATCTACCTGTCAACACTGAATATTGCTCCCGTCCAAAGGCAAAACCTAGTAACTCACTTCAAGCTGATTTTGAGAAAACAAAGGAAAACCAATCCATCTTGATGCCGTCTTACAAAGATCTACAAAGTCATCAAACGTATAGATGTTTTCTTGAGCTTTCATTTTCTTGCCGATTGAATCTGCTCTCATGAACGTGTCCCCTTTCTCCAGATATTTTATCACAATCTCGGGTGGGCCCCATTCTGCGTTTGCACATTGGGCAAGAGCCGTGTACAGCGTCCAGTTTTTATTTTGACCTCCACAGTTATCTGCCCAAAAGAGTATGCAAGGGGAAGAATCTAGAACAATACATTTAATGAAGGTGCTTGCAACGTCCTGGGCCAATCTTCCAAATATCCCCTCGTGCCATAATATCACATAATCAGGTTGACCGTCGGCTCCCAGTCGTGCAAATGTCTCATTAAAGACAATAGGGCGACTGACAGAGAAGCTCCGATTGGTCCCTTGAGATACTAGGTTTTTCTGTTGTATCTACGCGGTTATGTGGTAGTTGCTAGGTCCTGCCATGCGCGTAACAGCTTACTTACGGAACAAATTACAATATCGCATACACTAATGTAAAGCATATCACCTAGGAACTCCAAAATTATCATCAGCTCAGTTTTGACCAAAATTGAGTTACTGGGTTTTGCCTTTGGACGGGAGATTGCATTGTTGCATTTCTTTTCACAGTTTATTAACTTACATCCATATTTTGTTGAAGTATTATTCAATAAATATATTTATTAGGGGTGTGGGAAAAAATCGATTCGAATACGAATCGCGATTCTCACGTTGTGCGATTCAGAATCGATTCTCATTTTTTTTAATCGATTTAAAAAATACATATATATATATAGTTTTTATTTTTTTATCAATCCAACAAAACAATACACAACAATACCATAACAATGCAATCCAATTCCAAAACCAAACCTGACCCAGCAACACTCAGAACTGCAATAAACAGAGCAATTGAGAGGAGACACAAACACGACACAGAACAAACCAAAAGTAGTGAAACAAAATTGAATATTATCAACAACAGTATCAATATTTATTATAATTTCAGCATAGCAGTGATTAAAAATCCCTCATTGACATTATCATTAGACATTTATAAAAATAAAAAAAAAGTGTCACAGTGGCTTACACTTGCATCGCATCTCATAAGCTTGACAACACACTGTGTCCAATGTTTTTCACAAAGATAAAATAAGTCATATTTTTGGTTTGTTTAATGGTTAAAACAAATTTACATTATTGCAATCAGTCGATAAAACATTGTCCTTTACAATTACAAAAACTTAAAAAAAAAAAATCTACTACTCTGCTAGCATGTCAGCAGACTGGGGTAGATCCTGCTGAAGTCCTATGTATTGAATGAATACAGAATCGTTTTTTAATCGAGAACAGCGTTGAATCGAAAAAATCGATTTATAATGGAATCACGACCCCAAGAATCGATATTCAATCAATCAATCAATCAATGTTTACTTATATAGCCCTAAATCACTAGTGTCTCAAAGGGCTGCACAAACCACAACACAAACCACTACGACATCCTTGGTAGGCCCACATAAGGGCAAGGAAAACTCACACCCAGTGGGACGTCGGTGACAATGATGACTATGAGAACCTTGGAGAGGAGGAAAGCAATGGATGTCGAGCGGGTCTAACATGATACTGTGAAAGTTCAATCCACAATGGATCCAACACAGCCGCGAGAGTCCAGTCCAAAGTGGATCCAACACAGCAGCGAGAGTCCCGTTCACAGCGGAGCCAGCAGGAAACCATCCCAAGCGGAGGCTGATCAGCAGCGCAGAAATGTCCCCAGCTGACACACAGGCAGGCAGTACATGGCCACCGGATCGGACCGGACCCCTTCCACAAGGGAGAGTGGGACATAGGAGAAAAAGAAAAGAAACGGCAGATCAACTGGTCTAAAAAAAAATATTGAAACGAATCGTGGGACACCCAAAGATTCACAGCCCTAATATATATAAAGGATTTTTTTTAATTTTTGCTATTTTTAGAATATTTAAAAAAAAATCTCACGTACCCCTTGGCATACCTTCAAGTACCCCCAGGGGTACGCGTACCCCCATTTGAGAACCACTGCCTTAGAGCACAAAAGCTTGTCTTTTATTGGCCCCTCTGCATATTGTATGAATAAATTCATTATTAATATTATTTGACATCAGACCAATTTGTCAGCTATAAAGCTAAGCTATATATTGACCCATATTGGATTTATACAAAATGTATAAAAAATGTCCCCCGCATCTTTTATTATTTCTGTCTGCGGCCCTCACTAGATAGCATTTAGGCACCCCGTCCTACATGGTGCTATAAATCTAGGTTATATGAGAGTATAGTAGGGTATATCCACAGTGATCCATGCAGCAAAGATACGGGTTACACATCCAGGCTGTTGTGTTTTAGAGCTGGTGTGGCGGAGGCGGCAGTACACTCATCATGCACGGCTCATAAAGCGCAGCGGAGTGAGAAGATAAGCCAGTGGACCGATCCGAGTTGCAGCTCTCACCCCTGCAGTCCGACACAGACATGGCCGTAATGAAAGCAGATATTTTTCAAGTTCTTGTTTTAAAAGCTCGGGTGCTAAGAAGGAGCGAGGCTGGGTTTTTTTTACAAAATGTAGGCAGAAATTCTATGTGTTTAAAGTATAAAGTTTATCTTGAATGCACAGTACAGGTGGCATTAGGTCTTCTGTGATGGGAGTAACACTGAAAAAAAAGGTGCAGGTATAGGCAAAAAAGGTACAAACTAGACGTGGACCCGTCCAGCAAAGTTTTGGTTCAGTACTACCTTTTAGTTTTATTTGCTACAGTAAGGTGGCAGAGGGGTTAGTGCGTCTGCCTCACAATACGAAGTTCCTGCAGTCCTGGGTTCAAATCCAGGCTTGGGATCTTTCTGTGTGGAGTTTGCAAGTTCTCCCCGTGAATGCGTGGGTTCCCTCCGGGTACTCCGGCTTCCTCCCACTTCCAAAGACATGCACCTGGGGATAGGTTGATTGGCAACACTAAATTGGCCCTAGTGTGTGAATGTGAGTGTGAATGTTGTCTGTCTATCTGTGTTGGCCCTGCGATGAGGTGGCGACTTGTCCAGGGTGTACCCTGCCTTCCGCCCGATTGTAGCTGAGATAGGCGCCAGCGCCCCCCGCGACCCTGAAAGGGAATAAGCGGTAGAAAATGGATGGATGGATGGATAAGGGGGAAAAAATGTAAAACATGAAACCGTTTAAATGGGCTCTTTGCAACATGCTCAAACAAGAACACCACAAGTTAGTTTATGTTACTTTTACAAAGAATATATACATTTCATGAATTCCTTAATATTCAACAAACCCCCAAACCAGTGAAGTTGGCACATTGTGTAAATCGTAGGGGTGTAACGGTACGTTTATTTGTATCGAACCGTTTCGGTACGGGGGGTGTACCGAACGAGTTTTTAAGCTAAAGTCTTAACAAGCTGCTTTGCTTCTTCTGCCTCTGTCTCAGCACCCAGCATTGTCCCACCCACACAACCATCTGATTGGTTACATACATAGCGGTAACAGCCAATCAGCAGTGCGTATTCAGAGCGGTAACAGCCAATCATTGTTTGATTGATTGATTGAGACTTTTATTAGTAGATTGCACAGTTCAGTACATATTCCGTACAATTGACCACTAAATGGTAACACCCGAATAAGTTTTTGTTTTTCAACTTGTTTAAGTCGGGGTCCACGTTAATCAATTCATGGTACAAGCAGTGCGTTTTCGGAGCGCATGTAGTCAATGCTTCAGCGTCGAGCAGATAGGTGTTTAGCAGGTGAGCATAAGGCAGCATACTCTCCCCAAATGATAATAAACACCTCCCAGTCAACTACTACTAACATTACTATGAGCCCGTTGACCTTCTAGAAACTTAAACTGCAGCTCAGTTCACTCGCAGTTCTGGCTTGAGGTGAAGGCTAATTAGCTTTTAGCGTAACGTTAGCTCATTTTGCGGTGTGTGTGTGTGTGTGTGTGTGTGTGTGTGTGTGTGTGTGTGCGTGTGTGTGTGTGTGTGCGTGTGTGTGTGTGTGTGTGTGTGTGTGTGTGTGTGTTTTACGGACAGAAAAGCTTTGAATGATAGGGTCCGTGCTATCACATATTGACAAAAATATAACATCAAAATCAACTACAGGCTTCCCAAATGCTGTGATAAATTAAGCATGATGAGTTGACTTGAAACTGTTTAATGTTGCACTTTTTATATGTTAAAGAACAGTTTTGCCATTTTATTTAATCTGAGCAACAAGTTGAGGCAGTTTAATGTTGATTAACGTGGGCAGAATTATTATAGTGTTCCCTGCTTTGCTTCTTCTGCCTTTGTCTCAGCACCCAGCATTATCCCACCCACACAACAATCTGATTGGTTACATATATAGTGGTAACAGCCAATCAGCAGTGCGTATTCAGACCGCATGTAGTCAATGCTTCAGCGTCGAGCAGATAGGTGTTTAGCAGGTGAGCATAAGGCAGCGTACTCTCCCCAAATGATAATAAACACCTCCCAGTCAACTACTACTAACATTACTATAAGCCCATTGACCTTCTGGAACAGGGGTAGGCAACCTATGGCTCTAGAGCCAGATGTGGCTCTTTTGATGACTGCATCTGGCTCTCAGATACATCTGAGCTGACATTGCTTAACACGATTAGTAATGAATAATTCCGCTGGTAATCGGTGTTAAAAATAACGTTAAACATAAAACATTCTTATGCATTTTAATCCATCCATCCGTTTTCAACCGCACCTGTGCAAGAAGTCACATCAATGGTAAGAAGTCCATCCATCCGTTTTCTACCGCTTGTCCCTTTTGGGGTCGCGGGGGTTGCCGGAGCCTATCTCAGCTGCATTTGGGCGGAAGGCGGTATACACCCTGGACAAGTCGCTACATTCACACTCACATTCACACACTAGGGCCAATTTAGTGTTGCCAAAGAAGTATTTTATTTATTATTGGTTAGCTTCAGAATAAAAGTGATATAAAATATAGGACTTATACTCTAAAAATGTAGGTCTTACTTAAAAAAATGCATGTATTTAGTTGTATTCAGTGTACCGTAACACCCCTAGTAAATCATAAATAAAAACAAAATACAATGATTTGCAAATCCTTTTCAACCTATATTCAATTGAAGAGACTGCAAAGACAATATACAAATATTAGCTCATTTTGAATTTGATGCCTGCAACATGTTTCGAAAAAGCTGGCACTGAGAAAGTTGAGGAATGCTCATCAAACACTTATTTGGAACATCCCACAGGTGAACAGGCTAATTGGGAACAGGTGGGTGCCATGATATCACCACATGGGATCAGGAACACTTCGGAAAAGGAAAAGGACACCGAGGTCATGTCCTCTGTATTATTTTGAAGTGACAAAAAGAAGTGAAGTGAATCATATTTATATAGCGCTTTTCTCTAGTGACTCAAAGCGCTTTAAATAGTGAAACCCAATATCTAAGTTACATTTTTTTAAACCAGTGTGGGTGGCACTGGGAGCAGGTGGGTAAAGTGTCTTGCTCAAGGACACAACGGCAGTGACTAGGATGACGGAAGCCGGAATCGAACCTGCAGCCCTCAAGTTGCTGGCACAGCCGCTCTACCAACCGAGCTACGCCGCCCCATACAGAAGATGTAACGACTCACTGTAAATGTACAAAATCCAAAACCAGTACCAGTACCCCAAACCATATTTTGTAAATGAGAAAAAAGACCACATAGTGAAATTGTTATACGGACTTAAAGCATGTTGAGGTATAAATTGTTATCTTTATCGCACAGCACTCCGATATAGCGTCCAAAACCTGTGCTATTTTAACATGTCACTTCAAATATCTATGTACTCAATAGTAACCTCAAACATCTTATAGATTTTTGTTACATCATCTTCCGCTTATCCGAGGTCGGGTCGCGGGGGCAACAGCCTAAGCAGGGAAACCCAGACTTCCCTCTCCCCAGCCACTACGTCTAGCTCTTCCCGGGGGATCCCGAGGCGTTCCCAGGCCAGCCGGGAGACATAGTCTTCCCAACGTGTCCTGGGTCTTCCCCGTGGCCTCCTACCGGTTGGACGTGCCCTAAACACCTCCCTAGGGAGGCGTTCGGGTGGCATCCTGACCAGATGCCCGAACCACCTCATCTGGCTCCTCTCGATGTGGAGGAGCAGCGGCTTTACTTTGAGTTCCTCCCGGATGGCAGAGCTTCTCACCCTATCTCTAAGGGAGAGCCCCGCCACACGGCGGAGGAAACTCATTTCGGCCGCTTGTACCCGTGATCTTATCCTTTCGGTCATGACCCAAAGCTCATGACCATAGGTGAGGATGGGAAAGTAGATCGACCAGTAAATTGAGAGTTTTGCCTTCCGGCTCAGCTCCTTCTTCACCACAACGGATCGGTACAACGTCCGCATTACTGAAGACGCCGCACCGATCCGCCAGTCGATCTCACGATCCACTCTTCCCCCACTCGTGAACAAGACTCCTTGGTACTTGAACTCCTCCACTTGGGGCAGGGTCTCCTCCCCAACCCGGAGATGGCATTCCACCCTTTTCCGGGCGAGAACCATGGACTCGGACTTGGAGGTGCTGATTCTCATTCCGGTCGCTTCACACTCGGCTGCGAACCGATCCAGCGAGAGCTGAAGATCCCGGCCAGATGAAGCCATCAGGACCACATCATCTGCAAAAAGCAGAGACCTAATCCTGCGGTCACCAAACCGGAACCCCTCAACGCCTTGACTGCGCCTAGGAATTCTGTCCATAAAAGTTATGAACAGAATCGGTGACAAAGGACAGCCTTGGCGGAGTCCAACCCTCACTGGAAATGTGTTCGACTTACTGCCGGCAATGCGGACCAAGCTCTGGCACTGATCGTACAGGGAGGGGACCGTTACAGCTGACAAAGTAAATATGTATAATATCCAATCTTATTACTGAACCGATTCATTTTATTTAACAACATGCTGAGAGCCAGTAGAAAAAAATCAGCTGCGGGGGCGAAAAGGCAGCGTTTTGGAAACCCTTGATGCACAGTTGACTATATTGGAGAAAAAAAGGACATCTTTTAACCTTCAATCCGACAATTCCTTCTTCGGAATTCAAACGACATCCGGGACTTTTTAGTCGCTAACTGGAAGACTAGCATTCAAAACCAATAGCGATCTTGCTCAGTACAATCAGCCATGAAAGAACGATATAAATACATTCTCACAGCAGAGTGCTTCTGATGTGTCATTTATTCATGCGCTGCAGAGTGAAAAGCTTTATCCACAAAGACGTTGATCACACACACACACACACACACACACACACACACACACACACACACACACACACACACACACACACATGTCTTGCCTACTTTGTGAGGACCCACGTTTGGTCAGTAGGTTGTGAGGGCCCCCCATTCCACTATAGCTAGAATGCGGAAAAAAAACGCACACACACACACACACACACACACACACACACACACACACACACACACACACACACACACACACACACACAAACATGTTATAATTTCAAATGGGGACCAAGTTTTTGATCATTGTAACAGTTCGAGATGCTACCTCAGTAGAAGCATTTAAGTCTCACCTTAAAACTCATTTGTATACTCTAGCCTTTAAATAGACCTCCTTTTTAGACCAGTTGATCTGCCGCTTCTTTTCTTTCTCCTATGTCCCCCCCTCCCTTGTGGAGGGGGTCCGGTCCGATAACCATGGATGAAGTACTGGCTGTCCAGAGTCAAGACCCTGGATGGACCGCTCGTCGGGACCCAGGATGGACCGCTCGCCTGTATCGATTGGGGACATCTCTACGCTGCTGATCCGCTTGAGATGGTTTCCTGTGGACGGGACTCTCGCTGCTGTCTTGGATCCGCTTTGAACTGAACTCTCGCGGCTGTGTTGGAGCCACTATGGATTGAACTTCCACAGTATCATGTTAGACCCGCTCGACATCCATTGCTTTCGGTCCCCTAGAGGAGGGGGGGTTGCCCACATCTGAGGTCCTCTCCAAGGTTTCTCATAGTCAGCATTGTCACTGGCGTCCCACTGGATGTGAATTATCCCTGCCCACTGGGTGTGAGTTTTCCTTGCCCTTTTGTGGGTTCTTCCGAGGATGTTGTAGTCGTAATGATTTGTGCAGTCCTTTGAGACATTTGTGATTTGGGGCTATATAAACAAACATTGATTGATTGATTACTTATGGGGACCATCCTTTCTTTATGGGCCTTGTTTTATGGGCCAAAGCTTAAAAATCACTTAAGCAACTTCAGAATGGATCTGACTATCATTTAAAAATGTTTCCCTTTAGGGGACCAGTTGTTTTGTTCCTATACTGTCAGAAGTGTCATGGTCCACATCTTGGACCGTGTCATATTCTGGGTTTTGTTCTGTTTTGTTATCACCCTGTGTTGTATTTGACGTTTTTGGTTCCCGGTAACACTTCCTGTTTTGTTTCTGTTGTCATGGTAAGTCGTTAGTGTCACCCGTCTCTCCTTTGATCACGCGCACCTGCCCTTGATTATTTATCTCCCTATATATGCCCGCCTTTGTTTGACATTCGTTCTTGGACTCTTGTTTGCTCCCATGCAACAGTTGACGTCGCTGGTCCTGCATTGTGGTAAAGACTACTTTTGTTACTTGTTAGCTTCCACGCTATTCCTGTTCAGTTTATGTCCCTAGTTTACATACTAGCGCTTTCTGTCTGTTTTGTCTAGTGCCTTTGTGCAAGTGCCTTTGTTTTTACTTTGTTTTATTGTATAAGAAATTATTATTCCTACCTTTACGCTGTGTCCATCTTCGCTGCACCCACGGGAGAACGCAAACCACGCCACGATGCCAGCAAAGCGTCACAAGAGGTCCCTTAAAGGTGACTGTGTAAACAGAGCTATGTCCCCATTAAGTCAGCATTGCCAGAACACACACACACACACACACACACACACACACTGGTTATCATTTGGAATGGGGACCGAGTCTTCGATCATCACTTGTGGGGACCACCCTTTCTTTACAGGTTGTGGAGGCATAAACAAATTTGGTAAAACGGCCACTGCCCAGTTAGCTCATACACGTCTTTAAATCTCTGGATTGATGAAGTAATGTATTGATCATTCTTACTGGGGACCAGGGGGAAAAAGAGTTGATATGGTTCATGGGGACAAAATTTAAATAATTTTGCATAATTCACACAAATTTGTACGTGACTACTGAGGACCATTTAAAAAAAAAAGAAAAAAGTTGAAATTAAATATGACATGAATACTGCTGTGCAAATATCTCACACGCAAACTAATCAGTAAACATGTTTTATGGGCCAAAGCTTAAAAATCACTTAGGGATATTCAGAATGGATCTGACAATTGTTGCGTTTGGACCACATGTTCCTCCAAGGGAATTTAAGTTACTGGTCAATCCCAAGTTATTTTGATGACACATAAACTGAGTTTAAACGGTCACCCAAAACAGAAAAGGTATTTTGCAATTTATTCCAAAGCTTTGGAGAGACCAACCTAAAAAGAACACATTCAAATCGCGTCGCCAAGTTGATCTGAAAACATTACGGAAGTGTTGTATTCTTCAATATGCCAATAGCCCCCACCCTTGAGAGCAAATACACATGTCTATTGTTTTACTTAGCCTGAGACAGGATGAGATAAGAAAAGAGTATTGCTACTCCCCACATTCCCAAACTCAAGGTAACTCACAGTGTACCATCGGTCACGAGATGGAGAAAAAAATAGAAAGAGTACAAATGGAAACCACTAGCTATTTCAAATATGACTATATCAAGAAATAACTCTTAGATATGGATATATGTAGTTATCTATCTCCGTCACTATCATTTAGAAAGGTTTTCCTTTAGGGGACCTCTTTTTTTGTCCCCATATTATCTGAGGTCCCCTTAAGGCAGGGGTCTCAGACACCCGGCCCGCGAGACGTTATTTTGCGGCCCCCACCTCAATATGAAAGTTTGATGTTAGTGCGGCCCGCGAGTTTTATATGAATGGCGCTTACCAGCGTTGTTATTTGGGTCCAAAATGGCTCTTTCAACGTTCTGGGTTGCCTACCCCTGCATTAGTGGAAAAGCGGCAAGTGAGTGAAAGCGACTGAGACGTTGCCATGGAGACGAGGCTTTTCTTACGCGCCTGGCTGCAGTCACACTGCGACACCTGTCTGTCAGTAATAACAGTCCCCGATAACATGGACCAATTAAAATTGTTATTTTTTTACTTTTTTATTATTTACTTTGCATTGCCTCACACGATGAACACTACATTTATTTCTATAGGACGGATAACCCTCTGGGAGCCGTCACTTTTTTGCGCTCGCTATCCAGGTACTTTCCCGGCTATTATTCGCCGACCGCAGTGTTGCTGTAGGGAGGAAAAGTGGAATGACACATTGCGGAAATAACATTATTATCTGTGCGTCGGCTTA
Source organism: Nerophis ophidion (assembly GCF_033978795.1). Lineage (NCBI taxonomy): Eukaryota > Metazoa > Chordata > Actinopteri > Syngnathiformes > Syngnathidae > Nerophis > Nerophis ophidion. The sequence continues at coordinate 43,010,666 of NC_084624.1, forward strand.
ATACAAATACAAACGTTTGTATATTCCACAACCCCAAACATGTCTTTTTCAAAGCCTGCAGTGAAGAGAAACGTTAGTGATGAGCAAAGACAATTCTAGGAAAAGTGGGAGATGAAATTTTCTTTGTTGAGCACCGACGTGTCTTATTTGCACAGAGAAAGTTTGGATGCACAAGGGATACAATTTGAGACGTTATTGTACAACTAAACAGGCTGAGGAGTACGCAAAACATTTTTTAGGAAATCTTTTCTTGCGGTCCAACCTCACCCAGACTTTGCATCCAGTGGCCCCCAGGTAAAGTGAGTTTGAGACCCCTGCCTTAAAGGCCTACTGAAATGAGATGTTCTTATTTAAATGGGATAGCAGGTCCATTCTATGTGTCATACCTGATCATTTCGCGATATTGCCATATTTTTGCTGAAAGGATTTAGTAGAGAACATCCACGATATAGTTCGCAACTTTTGGTGCTGATAAAAAAAAGCCTTGCCTTTACCGGAAGTAGCAGACGATGGGGTCCGGTCCGATCCGGTGGCCATGTACTGCTTGCCTGTGTATCGGCTGGGGACATCTCTGCGATGCTGATGCGCCTCCGCTTGGGATGGTTTCCTGCTGGCTCCGCTGTGAACGGGACTCTCGCTGCTGTGTTGGATCCGCTTTGGACTGGACTCTCGCGACTGTGTTGGATCCATTGTGGATTGAACTTTCACAGTATCATGTTAGACCCGCTCGACATCCATTGCTTTCCTCCTCTCCAAGGTTCTCATAGTCATCATTGTCACCGACGTCCCACTGGGTCATTATTGTCACCGATGTCCCACTGGGTGTGAGTTTTCCTTGCCCTTATGTGGGCCTACCGAGGATGTTGTGGTGGTTTGTGCAGCCCTTTGAGACACTAGTGATTTAGGGCTATATAAGTAAACATTGATTGATTGATTGATTGACAAGGGTGAGGACTCCTCGCGTCCTCACATTGTTTATAATGGGAGCGTCCAGCAGCAAGAGCTATTCGGACCGAGAAAACGACAACTTCCCCATTAATTTGAGCGAGAATGAAAGATTCGTAGATGATGTTACTGATAGCGAAGGACTAGAAAAAAAAATAAAAATATAAAAATAATGTTAAATGTCAGAGTTGCCACTGACAGTTTGTCTATGTTTTAGTTTTTTTCCTCTGCCTTTGTCTGTTTCTTCTGTGTTTAGTATTTCCTGTCTAGTGCTCTTATTTTGTCAGCTTCCTGTCTTGTTCCCTGAGTGCTGTGTTCCTCCTCAGCTGCGGCTGATTGGCACCTGGCCACACCTGTTGCCAATCAGCCTGCTCCTATTTGTACCTGCTTTGTCTTGTGTCAGTTGCTGGATCATTGTATTGTCATTCGGACTTGTATTGTTGTTGCTATCGTGTCATGTTGTTTTGTTACAGCTACTACCTGTTGTGCTACATTTTGTCCTGGTTGTCGTAGCGGTAAGCTGTTTCTGTTAGCATTAGCTATTTCCAGTTTTTCTGTTTGTTGTCCACTAGCTTCCGTGCTGAAGTTCCTTTTTGTTTTTCTAGCTCCCAGTGCTAGCTCTCTTAGTTTGTTATTCCGCTCACGTGCGTGCTTTTTGTTTGTTATTGTTCTATTATTTATATTAAATAATGCCTTCATATCCAATGCCTGCCTCCATCTCTGCCTCTTGGGGTTCAACAACAAATATCCGTGACATTAAAAAAAAAAAAGGCAATTGCTTTGGGACGGATTCAGATGTTTTTAGACACATTTACTAGGATAATTCTGGGAAAGCCCTTATCTTTCTATTGTGTTGCTACTGTTTTAGTGAGATTAAATAGTACCTGATAGTCGGAAGAGTGTGTCCACGGGTGTCTTGAGGCCAGTCTCTGAGGGAAGTCGACGTCAGCTCAGCTGATCTCCGGTAAGAGATGACTTTTTACCACAATTTTGTCACCGAAACCTGCTGGTTGACAAGTGGTCGGGATCCATGTTCGCTTGACCGCTCTGATCCATAGTAAAGCTTCACCTCCGGGAATTTTAAACAAGGAATCACCGTGTGTTTGTGTGGCTAAAGGCTAAAGCTTCCCAACTCCATCTTTCTACTTTGACTTCTCCATTATTAATTGAACAAATTGCAAAAGATTCAGCAACACAGATGTCCAGAATACTGTGTAATTGCGCGACGAAAAGAGACGACTTTTAGCCACTAATGGTGCTGTGCTAATACAGTCCGTGACGTCACGCGCACGCGTCATCATTCCGCGACGTTTTCGACAAGAAACTCCGCGGGAAATTTAAAATTACAATTTAGTAAACTAAACCGGCCGTATTGGCATGTGTTGCAATGTTAATATTTCATCATTGATATATAAACTATCAGTCTGCGTCAGGGGTGCCCACACTTTTTCTGCAGGCGAGCTACTTTTCAATTGACCAACTCGAGGGGATCTACCTCATTTATATACATCATTTATATTTATTTATTTATGAAAGAGACATTTTTGTAAACAAGTTAAATGTGTTTAATGATAATACAAGCATGTGTAACACATATTGATGTCTTTCTTTCACGAAGACAAGAATATAAATTGGTGTATTACCTGATTCTGATGACTTGCATTGATTGGAATCAGACAGTAATGATGATAACGCCCACATTTTCAAATGGAGGACAAAAAAGTTGTCCTTTCTGTACAATACCACATGAAAGTGGTTGGTTTTTGGCATCTAATTCATCCAGCTTCCATACACTTTACCAGAAAAACATTGGCGGCAAATTCCGTAGCTTGCTTGATTGACATTCACGGCACCCGAGGGTCTTGTGAGATGACGCTGGCTGCTGCCAGTTCATTATTATGAAAACATGACAGAGAGGAAGGCGAGAAACACTTTTTATTTCAACAGACTTTCGCGCCGTCCCTTCCGTCAAAACTCTAAAGGCCGACTGCACATTTCCTATCTTCACAATAAAAGCCCTGCTTCATGCTGCCTGCGCTAACAAAATAAGAGTCTCGGAAAGCTGGCGTGCACAAGTGATGTGCACGCCAGCTTTCTGAGGGATCGCTTGTGCACGCCAGTTTTCCGAGACTCTGTATTTAGTTAGCGCAGGCAGCATGAAGCAGGGCTTTTATTGTGAAGATAGGAAATGTGCAGTCGGCCTTTAGAGTTTTGACGGAAGGTACGGCGCGAGAGTCTGTTGAAATAAAAAGTGTTTCTCGCCTTCCTCTCGGTCATATTTTCATAATAATGATCTTGCAGCAGCCAGCGTCATCTCACAAGACCCTCCGGTACCGTGAATGTCATTTAAGTGACATCTTGGTGAAGATTGATGATCACTAATTTTTAGGTCTATTTTTTTTAAAAGCCTGGCTCGAGATCGACTGACACACCCCCCGCGGTCGACTGGTAGCCCGCGGTCGACGTAATGGGCACCCCTGGTCTGCGTGGTCGGTAGTAGTGGGTTTCAGTAGGCCTTTAAGGTTACTGTATAAATAGAGCAATGTCCCCATTAAGTCAGCATTACACACACACACACACACACACACACACACACACACACACACACACACACACACAAAGCTAAGTGCTGCTGTCATCGTCACCTATGATCTCACTTTCTGTTTGCATTTCATCTCCACACCAGCCGCCCCGCTGACAGATAAGTCCAACAAGACCAAATTGCTTTAATCCCGGACTAATGACGGATAATAGCGTCGCAAGTCGGGCCCATTCGGCATGCCATCGCTCGCGGGTTTTCTTTACGGGGTTCCCCCTGCTTGTTTCCATTTGGGATTTAATGGCGGAGCCTCGCGTTTCTTCACGCCTGAGGTGAGCGGCGGGGGCCTCCCGCAGTGGCGGTTAAAAGCTGTTTGCACGATGGCGATACGTGACATTCAAAGTAAAGAAGCGCACTTAAGACGGCGCTTCTCTATTATTTTCTGTTACTCCCACCCGAGGAAGAAGAAAATATGTCGCACTTGCCCACTCTCCACCATGAATTGATTAACGTGGACCCCGTTTCAACTTAAACAAGTTGAAAAACGTATTCAGGTGTTACCATTTACCGTGTTTTTTGGACTATAAGTCGCAGTTTTTTTCATAGTTTGCCGTTTTTGTTGACATGTTAAAGGTGTTTTAATGAATATACATGCATGTTTAACACATATAGATTCCTATCTTTCATGAAGACAAGAATATAAGTTGGTGTATTACCTGATTCTGATGACTTGCATTGATTGGAATCAGACAGTATAGTGCTGATAATGTCCACGTTTTCAAATGGAGGAGAAAAAAAGTTCCTCTTTTCTGTCTAATACGACATGAAAGTCGTTGGTTTTTGGCATCTTATTTGTCCAGCTTCCATATTAGTTTTTATACACTTTACAAGAAATACATTGGCGGCAAACTCCGTAGCTTGCTAGTTTGTTAGTGCTGGCTTTCGGAGACTCTTATTTTGTTAGCGCAGGCGCGATGGAGCGGCGCTTTTATTGTGAAGACAGGAACTATGCGATCAGTCTTTAGGCTTTTGATGGGAAGTACGGTTGAAATAAAAAGTGTCTTTTTTCCTTTACACTTTTGATTGATTGATTGAAACTTTTATTAGTAGATTGCACAGTACAGTACATATTCCGCACAATTGACCACTAAATGGTAACACCCCAATAAGTTTTTCTACTTTTTTAGGTCGGATTCGACGTGTGGCGGTCACGTGACCGCCTGGTTTTGTTTGATTGGTCCAACGTCACATTTGATTGGTGAAACGCAGGCATGTGTAGTTCCTACTTTGAATGCGTGTCTGACAAAATCAAAACAAACAAAACGTGCATTAACAGATCGATAAAAAAAAAAAAAAGTAGCGAGTAACGAGCTGATTGTAGATAAATGGAGCGGAGTAAAAGTAGCGTTTCTTCTTTATAAATATACTCAAGTAAAAGTAAAAGTATGTTGCTTAAAAACTACTCTTAGAAGTACAATTTATCCCAAAAGTTACTCAAGTAGATGTAACGGAGTAAATGTAGCGCGTTACTACCCACCTCTGGTGGTTCCCAACCACCGGTCGATTGGTACCAGGCCGCAGAATAATTTTTTATTAATTTTTTTCTTTTTTTCTTTTAATTTATTTTTTTTAAAATCTTTTTTATTAAATCAACATAAAAAACACAGGATACACTTACAATTAGTGCACCAACCCAAAAAACCTCCCTTTTTCATGACAAAAGATGAATAAATTCTAATAATAGAAATATATTTTACCACCACCTTGCTTGACTGTGGCAATTGGTATTCCTGGGATTTGTCAAGGCGTGGACTTTGGTGAGGTTTCTTTTCCCGTGGTGCAAAGCGATTGGAACGGACATGGCCTGAAGGTAATGACACCTTTTATTATGAACTCAAAAAAAGGAACAAACGAAAGGCGTTTTCAGCAGAGGTTCAAAACTTGCCTCTGAAAACAAATACTCGCACAATGGCAGAACTATGGACAACAAAAACGAAAACACTTACTGTGACGTGAAAAGCATGAATCTCTGGCAAGAAGTGAGCAATCAGGTATCGAGGGTGTATAGAAGGTGATGTCACCCGGCTGACTGCCTGGCAACTACAGGCTTAAATAGTGCTGTGATTATCGACAGGTGCGTGAGTCCAAACAAATGAGCCAGGTGTAACTAATGGTTTTCATGGAAACTAAAACAAACCAGGGTGCGCAAAAACAGGAACCAATGGAGTCAAAAACAAAACAGAACAGAACAAAGACATGACAGGATTAAAGGCCTCACCTTTTCTCCTTCAAATTTTATATGCTGTAGAAATAAATGATTTGGCTGCCAGTTTTTAACAGGGATGGCGTGGCGCAGTGGGAGAGTGGCCGTGCGCAACCCGAGGGTCACTGGTTCAAATCCCACCTAGAACCAACCACGTCTTTTCCGTTGTGTCCTGAGCAAGACACTTCACCCTTGCTCCTGATGGGTGCTGGTTGGCGCCTTGCATGGCAGCTCCCTCCATCAGTGTGTGAATGTGTGTGTGAATGGGTAAATGTGGAAGTAGTGTCAAAGCGCTTTGAGTACCTTGAAGGTAGAAAAGCACTATACAAGTACAACCCATTTAAATATATTGCTGGGTATTGTGGCCAAACAGCTCAATTTTTGTTTAATCTGACATCACACGGACAAAGATAAGACCTTCTGGAGGTAAGTTCTGTGGTCGAATGAAACAAAAATTGAGTAGTTTGGCCACAGCCATGACATTATGTTCTTTATAGTGTATGTAAAGTTTTGACCACGACTGTAAGAGGACAACATTGTCAAAGAATTCCATCAAAATAACGATGTAATGTACATGCTTGGCCTCTAGTTAGTGATGCCACTTTGTAAACCTACTCAGTGGCCTGGTGGTTAGAGTGTCCGCCCTGAGATCGGTAGGTTGTGAGTTCAACTCCCGGCTGAGTCATACCAAAGACTATAAAAATGGGACCCATTACCTCCCTGCTTGGCACTCAGCATCAAGGGTTGGAATTGGAGGTTAAATCAACAAAAATGATTCCCGGGCGCGGCACCGCTGCTGCTCACTGCTCCCCTCACCTCCCAGGGGGTGGTCAAGGGGATGGGTCAAATGTAGAGGACAAATTTCACCACATCACAATCATTGGTACTTTAATTTTAACTTAAAGAAGCAGACCATCCATCCAATTTCTATTGCATTTTTAAATTAAATTTTTGTATAAGTGCACTTCAATAAATATACTAGTGTGTACACCATATAGTTAGTCTCTGTAAACTTGAACAGAGTAGCGTTATTCTTGCACACTTATCTGAAATGTTATGTCTTTAGTTTATTTCTATTTTTCACACATTTCCTGTTTTGTGCTTTGATTTTAATCCCCTAGTTCAGGCGTGTAAAACTCGTTTTCATTGAGGGCCACATCGCAGTTATGGTTGCCCTCAGAGAGCCGTTTTTAACAGTGAATAATTTACAGTATGAATATAAATGTGTATATATAAAACATGATGGATGGATGTGTATAAATGTCTGTCTTTTTTTTTTAATGTATGCTGTACAAAGCCAAATCTTTAAATTGTACTGTTAAAAACTGGCAGCCAAATCATTTATTTCTACAGCATATAAAATAAAAAAATACATGGAATTAAATTAAATGTACCACTGTTTTTTTTTAACGTAAAAGTTTCATGCAGGTTTTTATACTGTAATTCTACAGTTATTGTGTATTATAGTTTATTATTATTCTATATTAAAAGTAGATTTTACTGTAAAACAACTTTACTGTAACATTTTTCCATGAACAGTTTGTTGGATTACTCGCTTTGAAATCATGAGTCGAGCAGATATTTAAGAACTTAGCTTGAAGCGTATTTATAAATACAAAGGAATGATGTGTGAACTAATCCAAAGATTTGTGGTGAGACTATGTGAAGCGATTATATGTCGAGTGCTACCGGGAGTTGCTGGAGGTGCGTGTTGAGACAGGTACGGAAGTCCCGATTGGGCAATGCAGGCTCGGAGGTGCGAGGCGTCGTTGTCCGGTGTCAGGCGAAAGGTCAAGAGCCAGGAAGGCAGCAGGGAGTCCAAAGGGGATCCGGGGAGACGGGACACACTGCTCGAAACCAGGGAATGTCGCTAAGCTGCAGGGTGTTGACACAGGACAAGACACAGTGAGCACAGAAGAGTGGAGACACAGGCGCACATAGGCGAGGAGAGCTAAAGACGTGTAGGGCTTACTGTACGGATACAAGTAGCTACGTTCTGGCACTGGAATGCAGGACATGCTGCCTTAAGAAGGGAGTGATGTCCTCATCAGCGTCAGGTGTGTTGATTCCAAAATTGAGTGCAGCTGCGCGTAGGTGGGGCCGCAGCAGGTGAGAAATTTCCCCAAAAAATGCGACTTATACATGTTTTTTTCCTTCTTTATTAGGCATTTTCGGCAGGCGCGACTAATACTCTGGAGAGATTTATACTCCGAAAAATACAGTAATCTTCTGGAATTCTGTTGGATTCTGGGGTTCCTTCTAATCTGACATGCTGATGGTGACGATGAGAAGGGTGTTCAACCTCAATCTCAAACATAATAAAATAAAAAATAGTTTAGAGAACCAGGAGGTGGTATTGTATCTAAGGAGAACCTCTAATGTTACAATCATTGGCAAGCCGGCGTGGCGCAGTGGGAGAGTGGCCGTGCGCAACCCGAGGGTCACTGGTTCACATCCCACCTAGAACCAACCTCGTCACATCCGTTGTGTCCTGAGCAAGACACTTCACCCTTGCTCCTGATGGGTGCTGGTGGGCGCCTTGCATGGCAGCTCCCTCCATTAGTGTGTGAATGTGTGTGTGAATGGGTAAATGTGGAAGTAGTGTCAAATCGCTTTGAGTACCTTGAAGGTAGAAAAGCGCTATACAAGTACAACCCATTTATTTATTTATTTTATAAGCCGGGGGCTGAAAGTCCGGTTCCTTCTAAAGTGGTTGCTGCCTCTTAAAAGAGTTGCTTGTTTAAGCTGTGGAGGCTTGAGGGGAACATTAGCTTCACTCCATTAAACCTCAGCGCTCATCAAGAGTCCTTCAGCTCCTCCAACATGAAGAACGGGAGAAGGAGAGAAGAAATCAACAACCCTGGTGGCGCTCCACTGCTTCTTTGCTTTAGGAGCCCCACAAAGCTTTGTGTGGCTGAGAGGCTCCTTTGTGATGCAGCCTGGCAAGTGAGGATAAATCCCCGTCATATTTCCTCTCTACACTCACTTATGGAAATAAGCGCAGGCCATGAAAAGAGTTTGCTCTCGTCAAGGTCATGGAGGTAATGTGGATTTATTAAGTCTGAAGAGTGCTCACAGAGAATGGGGAAGCCACAATCAGTTGTTTTAGGATGTTAGTGGACCTGCTTCCACCAGACCAGGACATGATCCACAAAATAACAATGGATTAGATTTAGGAAGCGCTTTCCAAAGAACTGCACAGTGAGAATTGAGAAACCAACATTCATTCACTCCACATTCACACCTGGTTGGTGGTAAGCTACATTTGTAGCCACAGGTGCCCTGGCGTAGACCGTGGACGAAGCTGCCAATTTGCGTCTTGGGTCTCTATGATCACCACCAAAAAATGTTTCACATTCATACACCGTTAGGGACAGCGTGGTGCAGTGGCAGAGTGGCCGTGCGCAACCCGAGGGTCCCTGGTTCAATCCCCACCTAGTACCAACCTCGTCACGTCCGTTGTGTCCTGAGCAAGACACTTCACCCTTGCTCCTGATGGTTGCTGGTTGGCGCCTTGCATGGCAGCTCACTCCATCAGTGTGTGAATGTGTGTGTGAATGGGTAAATGTGGAAGTAGTGTCAAAGCGCTTTGAGTACCTTGAAGGTAGAAAAGCGCTATACAAGTACAACCCATTTATCATTTATTTAGAAGCATCAGTGGGAGCAAGGTGGGTAAAGTGTCTTGCCCAAAGACACAACGTCCGTGACTCGGCTGGCGAAAGCTGGATTTGTACCAGGAACTCTTAAAATTTTGGATGGACGCTTTACCATCGGAAACCGCGCCGCCCTCACAACACTAATGCCACTCATTGAATGGATTTTATTTAGGAAGCGCTTTCCAAAGAACTGCACAGTGAGAATTGAGAAACCAACATTCATTCACTCCACATTCACACCTGGTTGGTGGTAAGCTACATTTGTAGCCACAGGTGCCCTGGCGTAGACCGTGGACGAAGCTGCCAATTTGCGTCTTGGGTCTCTATGATCACCACCAAAAAATGTTTCACATTCATACACCGTTAGGGACAGCGTGGCACAGTGGCAGAGTGGCCGTGCGCAACCCGAGGGTCCCTGGTTCAATCCCCACCTAGTACCAACCTCGTCACGTCCGTTGTGTCCTGAGCAAGACACTTCACCCTTGCTTCTAATGGGTGCTGGTTGGCGCCTTGCATGGCAGCTCCCTCCATCAGTGTGTGAATGTGTGTGTGAATGGGTAAATGTGGAAGTAGTGTCAAAGCGCTTTGAGTACCTTGAAGGTAGAAAAGCGCTATACAAGTACAACCCATTTATCATTTATTTAGAAGCATCAGTGGGAGCAAGGTGGGTAAAGTGTCTTGCCCAAAGACACAACGTCCGTGACTCGGCTGGCGAAAGCTGGATTTGTACCAGGAACTCTTAAAATTTTAGATGGACGCTTTACCATCTGAAACCGCGCCGCCCACACAACACTAATGCCACTCATTGAATGGATTAGATTCAAAAAGCACTTTCCAAAGCACTGTACAGTGAGAAATGAGAAACCAACATTCATTCACTCCACATTCACACCTGGTTGGTGGTAAGCTACATTTGTAGCCACAGCTGCCCTGGCGTAGACCGTGGACAAAGCTGCATACACCGTTAGAAGCATCAATGGGAACAAGGTGGGTAAAGTGTTTTGCCCAAAGACACAACGGCCGTGACTCAGAGGGCGAAAGCTGGATTTGTACCAGGAACCCTTAAAATTCTAGATGGACGCTTTACCATCTGAACCACGCCGCCCACACAACACTAATGCCACTCATTGAATGGAGTAGTTACAGAAAGTGCTTTCCAAAGCACTGTACAGTGAGAAATGAGAAACCAACATTCATTCACTCCACATTCACACCTGGTTGGTGGTAAGCTACATTTGTAGCCACAGCTGCCCTGGTGTAGACTGTGGACAAAGCTGCATACACCGTTAGAAGCATCAATGGGAACAAGGTGGGTAAAGTGTTTTGCCCAAAGACACAACGGCCGTGACTCGGAGGGCGAAAGCTGGATTTGTACCAGGAACCCTTAAAATTCTAGATGGACGCTTTACCATCTGAACCATGCCGCCCACACAACACTAATGCCACTCATTGAGTGGAGTAGTTACAGAAAGTGCTTTCCAAAGCACTGTGCAGTGAGAAATGAGAAACCAACATTCATTCACTCCACATTCACACCTAGTTGGTGGTAAGCTACATTTGTAGCCACAGCTGCCCTGGCGTAGGCTGTGGACAAAGCTGCCAATTTGCGTCTTGGATCTCTATGACCACCACCAAATAATCTTACACATTTATACATCGTTAGAAGCATCAATGGGAGCAAAGTGGGTAAAGTGTTTTGTCCAAACCCACAACGGCATGACTCGGATGGAGAAAGCTGGAACCCTTAAATTTCTAGATGGACGCTTTACCATCTGAACCACGCCGCCCACACAACACTAATGCCACTCATTGAATTCATTATGTTTAGGAAGCGCTTTTTCCAAAGCACTGTGCAGTGAGAAATGAGAAACCAACATTCATTCACTCCACATTCACACCTAGTTGGTGGTAAGCAACATTTGTAGCCCCAGCTGCCCTGGCGTAGACTGTGGACAAAGCTGGATACACCGTTAGAAGCATCAATTGGAGTTGGGTGGGTAAAGTGTTTTGCCCAAAGACACAACGGCCGTGACTCGGAGGGAGAAAGCTGTATTTGTACCAGGAACCCTTAAAATTCTAGTTGGACGCTTTACCATCTGAACCACGCCGCCCACACAACACTAATGCCACTCATCGAATGGATTAGATTTAGGAAGCCCTTTCCAAAGAACTGTACAGTGAGAAATGAGAAACCAACATTCATTCACTCCACATTCACACCTAGTTGGTGGTAAGCAACATTTGTAGCCCCAGCTGCCCTGGCTTAGACTGTGGACGAAGCTGGATACACCGTTAGAAGCATCAATTGGAGTTGGGTGGGTAAAGTGTTTTGCCCAAAGACACAACGGCCGTGACTCGGATGGCGAAAGCTGGATTTGTACCAGGAACCCTTAAAATTCTAGATGGTCGCTTTACCATCTGAACCATGCCGCCCACACAACACTAATGCCACTCATTGAATGGATTAGATTTAGGAAGCGCTTTCCAAAGCACTGTGCAGTGAGAAATGAGAAACCAACATTCATTCACTCCACATTCACACCTAGTTGGTGGTAAGCTACATTTGTAGCCACAGGTGCCCTGGCATAGACTGTGGACGAAGCTGCATACACCGTTAGAAGCATCAATGGGAGCAAGGTGGGTAAAGTGTTTTGCCCAAAGACACAACGGCCGTGACTCGGAGGGCGAAAGCTGGATTTGTACCAGGGACCCTTAAAATTCTAGATGGACGCTTTACCATCTGAACCACGCCGCCCGCCCAACACTAATGCCACTCATCGAATGGATTAGATTTAGGAAGCCCTTTCCAAAGCACTGTGCAGTGAGAAATGAGAAACCAACATTCAATCACCCCACATTCACACCTAGTTGGTGGTAAGCTACATTTGTAGCCACAGCTGCCCTGGCGTAGACTGTGGATGAAGCTGGATACACCGTTAGAAGCATCAATTGGAGTTGTGTGGGTAAAGTGTTTTGCCCAAAGACACAACGGCCGTGACTCGGATGGCGAAAGCTGGATTTGTACCAGGAACCCTTAAAATTCTAGATGGTCGCTTTACCATCTGAACCATGCCGCTCACACGACACTAATACCACTCATTGAATGGATTAGATTTAGGAAGCGCTTTCCAAAGAACTGTACAGTGAGAAATGAGAAACCAACATTCATTCACTCCACATTCACACCTGGTTGGTGGTAAGCTACATTTGTAGCCACAGCTGCCTTGGCGTAGACTGTGGACGAAGCTGGATACACCGTTAGAAGCATCAATGGGAGCAAGGTGGGTAAAGTGTTTTGCCCAAAGACAACGGCCGTGACTCGGATGGCGAAAGCTGGATTTGTACCAGGAACCCTTAAAATTCTAGATGGTCGCTTTACCATCTGAACCATGCCGCTCACACGACACTAATACCACTCATTGAATGGATTAGATTTAGGAAGCGTTTTCCAAAGAACTGTACAGTGAGAAATGAGAAACCAACATTCATTCACTCCACATTCACACCTGGTTGGTGGTAAGCTACATTTGTAGCCACAGCTGCCCTGGCGTAGACTGTGGACGAAGCTGGATACACCGTTAGAAGCATCAATTGGAGTTGTGTGGGTAAAGTGTGCTGCCCAAAGACACAACGGCTGTGACTCGGATGGCGAAAGCTGGATTTGTACCAGGAACCCTTAAAATTCTAGTTGGACGCTTTACCATCTGAACCATGCCGCTCACACGACACTAATACCACTCCACATTCACACCTGGTTGGTGGTAAGCTACATTTGTAGCCACAGCTGCTCTGGCGTAGACTGTTGACGAGGCTGCCAATTCGCGTCTTGGATCTCTATGACCACCACCAAATAATCTTACACATTTATACACCGTTAGAAGCATCAATGGGAGCAAAGTGGGTAAAGTGTTTTGTACAAACCCACAACGGCATGACTCGGATGGAGAAAGCTGGAACCCTTAAATTTCTAAATGGACGCTTTACCATCTGAACCACGCCGCCCACACAACACTAATGCCACTCATTGAATTGATTATGTTTAGGAAGCGCTTTTTCCAAAGCACTGTGCAGTGAGAAATGAGAAACCAACATTCATTCACTCCACATTCACACCTGGTTGGTGGTAAGCTACATTTGTAGCCCCAGCTGCCTTGGCTTGGACTGTGGACGAAGCTGGATACACCGTTAGAAGCATCAATTGGAGTTGGGTGGGTAAAGTGTTTTGCCCAAAGACACAACGGCCGTGACTCGGATGGCGAAAGCTGGATTTGTACCAGGAACCCTTAAAATTCTAGTTGGACGCTTTACCATCTGAACCACGCCGCCCGCCCAACACTAATGCCACTCATCGAATGGATTAGATTTAGGAAGCCCTTTCCAAAGCACTGTGCAGTGAGAAATGAGAAACCAACATTCATTCACTCCACATTCACACCTAGTTGGTGGTAAGCTACATTTGTAGCCACAGCTGCCCTGGCGTAGACTGTGGACGAAGCTGGATACACCGTTAGAAGCATCAATTGGAGTTGTGTGGGTAAAGTGTGCTGCCCAAAGACACAACGGCTGTGACTCGGATGGCGAAAGCTGGATTTGTACCAGGAACCCTTAAAATTCTAGATGGTCGCTTTACCATCTGAACCATGCCGCTCACACGACACTAATACCACTCATTGAATGGATTAGATTTAGGAAGCGCTTTCCAAAGAACTGTACAGTGAGAAATGAGAAACCAACATTCATTCACTCCACATTCACACCTGGTTGGTGGTAAGCTACATTTGTAGCCACAGCTGCCCTGGCTTAGACTGTGGACGAAGCTGGATACACCGTTAGAAGCATCAATTGGAGTTGTGTGGGTAAAGTGTGCTGCCCAAAGACACAACGGCCGTGACTCGGAGGGCGAAAGCTGGATTTGTACCAGGAACCCTTAAAATTCTAGATGGACGCTTTACCATCTGAACCACGCCGCCCACACAACACTAATACCACTCATTGAATGGATTAGATTCAAAAAGCACTTTCCAAAGCACTGTGCAGTGAGAAATGAGAAACCAACATTCATTCACTCCACATTCACACCTGGTTGGTGGTAAGCTACATTTGTAGCCACAGCTGCCCTGGCGTAGACTGTGGACAAAGCTGGATACACCGTTAGAAGCATCAATGGGAGCCAGGTGGGTAAAGTGTTTTGCCCAAAGACACAACGGCCGTGACTCGGAGGGCGAAAGCTGGATTTGTACCAGGAACCCTTAAAATTCTAGATGGACGCTTTACCATCTGAACCACGCCGCCCACACAACGCTAATGCCACTCATTGAATGGATTTGATTTAGGAAGCGCTTTCCAAAGCACTGTGCAGTGAGAAATGAGAAACCAACATTCATTCACTCCACATTCACACCTGGTTGGTGGTAAGCTACATTTGTAGCCACAGCTGCCTTGGCGTAGACTGTGGACGAAGCTGGATACACCGTTAGAAGCATCAATGGGAGCAAGGTGGGTAAAGTGTTTTGCCCAAAGACAACGGCCGTGACTCGGATGGCGAAAGCTGGATTTGTACCAGGAACCCTTAAAATTCTAGTTGGACGCTTTACCATCTGAACCACGCCGCCCGCCCAACACTAATGCCACTCATCGAATGGATTAGATTTAGGAAGCCCTTTCCAAAGCACTGTGCAGTGAGAAATGAGAAACCAACATTCATTCACTCCACATTCACACCTAGTTGGTGGTAAGCAACATTTGTAGCCACAGCTGCCCTGGCTTAGACTGTGGACGAAGCTGCCAATTTGCGTCTTGGTTCTCTATGACCACCACCAAACATTTTTTTCACATTCATACACCGTTAGAAGCATCGATGGGAGCAAGGTGGGTAAAGTGTCTTGCCCAAAGACACAACAGCCCTGACTCGGATGGCAAAAGCTGGATTTGTACCAGGAACCCTTAAAATTTTAGTTAGACGCTATACCATCTGAACCACGCCGCCCCGCACAACACTAATAGGATAGGATAGGATAGGTCTTTATTGTCATTGCACAAGTACAACGGAACTTTGTTTTCAGCACAAACCTGTTCAATATTAGACAAACAAACAAGTGTACAGGGTTACAGAACAAGAATGGCGCCCCGTAAAAGATGGGAAAAAGGTCAACGCTGGGGAAGGATGAGTAAAAAAATACAATCCAGACTGGGCTCCTAAGGGGGCCCGGTCTGGAATGGGAAAAACACCTCCATAGCAAAGCACATATACATATTACAACATACATCTCGAGATATCTAGCAACTGAGGGAAGGTAGTTCAAGGTCATGGTGGTAGGTCGCAGCTCTCAGGCGCTGACCATCCACCCATCACCCCTACGGGATTTGCGTCGAGGGTGTTGGATTGGGGGGGATGGGGTGTGTATGTTTGGCGTATATTTTTGTGGATGTGTGTGTGTAAGCCCGTAGTGTGTCTCTGTTTCGCGGCCTTGATGTATTGCAGTCGCTAGTCCAAAGTCAACGAGAGGTGTGTGTCTGTGAGAGACAAGAAGGGAGTTTGTTGTGTCTTCGCTGCGCTGTCCTTAGGGAGAGTCTCGAAGCCAGGGGGGCGGTATGGCGTAGTGGGTAGAGCGGCCGTGCCAGAAACCTGAGGGTTGCAGGTTCGCTTCCAACCTCCATCCATCCATCCATCCATCATCTTCCGCTTATCCGAGGTCGGGTCGCGGGGGCAACAGCCTAAGCAGGGAAACCCAGACTTCCCCATCTCCAGCTACTTCGTCTAGCTCTTCCCGGGGGATCCCGAGGCGTTCCCAGGCCAGCCGGGAGACATAGTCTTCCCAACGTGTCCTGGGTCTTCCCCG
The DNA here is from genome assembly GCF_033978795.1 of Nerophis ophidion. Taxonomy (NCBI): domain Eukaryota; kingdom Metazoa; phylum Chordata; class Actinopteri; order Syngnathiformes; family Syngnathidae; genus Nerophis; species Nerophis ophidion. The sequence continues at coordinate 43,026,908 of NC_084624.1, forward strand.
TGGCCTCCTACCGGTTGGACGTGGCCTAAACACCTCCCTAGGGAGGCGTTCGGGTGGCATCCTGACCAGATGCCCGAACCACCTCATCTGGCTCCTCTCGATGTGAAGGAGCAGCGGCTTTACTTTGAGTTCCTCCCGGATGGCAGAGCTTCTCACCCTATCTCTAAGGGAGAGCCCTGCCACACGGCGGAGGAAACTCATTTCGGTCGCTTGTACCCGTGATCTTATCCTTTCGGTCATGACCCAAAGCTCATGACCATAGGTGAGGATGAGAACGTAGATCGACCGGTAAATTGAGAGCTTTGCCTTCCGGCTCAGCTCCTTCTTCACCACAACGGTGCGGCGTCTTCAGTAATGCGGACGTTGTACCGCTTCCAACCTATGGACATCAAAGTCGCTGCCGTTGTGTCCTTGGGCAGGACACTTCACTCTTTGCCCCCGGTGCCGCTCACACCGGTGAATGAATGATGAATGAATGATTGGTGGGCCGTAGGCGCAAACTGGCAGCCACGCTTCCATCAGTCTACCCCAGGGCAGCTGTGGCTACAGATGTAGCTTACCACCACCAGGTGTGAATGAATGATAGGTTCCCACTTCTCTGTGAGCGCTTTGAGTATATAACAATAGAAAAGCGCGATATAAATCTAATCCATTATTATTATCAATCAATCAATCAATGTTTATTTATACAGCCCCAAATCACAAATGTCTCAAAGGACTGCACAAATCATTACGACTACAACATCCTCGGAAGAACCCACAAAAGGGCAAGGAAAACTCACACCCAGTGGGCAGGGAGAATTCACATTCAGTGGGACGCCAGTGACAATGCTGACTATGAGAAACCTTGGAGAGGACCTCAGATGTGGGCAACCCCCCCCCTCTAGGGGACCGAAAGCAATGGATGTCGAGCGGGTCTAACATGATGCTGTGAAAGTTCAATCCATAGTGGCTCCAAGACAGCAGTGAGAGTCCCGTCCACAGGAAACCATCTCAAGCGGATCAGCAGCGTAGAGATGTCCCCAACCGATACAGGCGAGCGGTCCATCCTGGGTCCCGACGAGCGGTCCATCCTGGGTCTCGACTCTGGACAGTCAGTACTTCATCCATGGTCATCGGACCGGACCCCCTCCACAAGGGAGGGGGGGACATAGGAGAAAGAAAAGAAGCGGCAGATCAACTGGTCTAAAAAGGAGGTCTATTTAAAGGCTAGAGTATACAGATGAGTTTTAAGATGAGACTTAAATGCTTCTACTGAGGTAGCATCTCGAACTGTTACCGGGAGGGCATTCCAGAGTACTGGAGCCCGAACGGAAAACGCTCTATAGCCCGCAGACTTTTTTTGAGCTCTAGGAATCACTAATAAGCCGGAGTCTTTTGAACGCAGATTTCTTGCCGGGACATATGGTACAATACAATCGGCAAGATAGGATGGAGCTAGACCGTGTAGTATTTTATACGTAAGTAGTAAAACCTTAAAGTCATTATTATTATTACAATCCCAGTTAGAATGATTTTTATGCGGGTGAAAATAAAATTTGCTTTTCACTCTAAATTGTCTATGACTGGTCCTCAAAACTGCGTGGTAGACAGTCTAATGTAATCCACAGTTCTTCCCGCATCCTCCAATCATTCGTGGCAGCTTTGAGGTACTTTGATGACTGCCAGCAACTTCCAATTTGTCGACAAACCAGAGCAACGCTTACTCCAATCAGCAGATGTCCTGTTGTCATAATTCAGAATAGGTGGATATCTTCACGTCCTCGACAGAAAAGGGTCGCCAGGCACGCGGCACTCCTTCTTCCGTCCGTCGTGTGTCCAGCAAAAACCGCTTCGTCACAACAGCAGGTTCCCCCAAACCCAAGATCTGGTAATGTTTAGATTTGGAGAGCAGTGCAAAAAGAGGCAACAAAAAAGTTAAGACAAGACAAAACAAAGAAGCAAGCAGGAGAGATAAAGGAGAGGAAAGGGGAGCGTCCACCCTTGATGAGTCCCAGAGAGAAAAGCCAATCATTGAAGTTGTATGGATCATCCATCCATCCATCCATCATCTTCCGCTTATCCGAGGTCGGGTCGCGGGGGCAACAGCCTAAGCAGGGAAACCCAGACTTCCCTCTCCCGAGCCACTTCGTCTAGCTCTTCCCGGGGGATCCCGAGGCGTTCCCAGGCCAGCCGGGAGACATAGTCTTCCCAACGTGTCCTGGGTCTTCCCCGTGGCCTCCTACCGGTTGGACGTGCCCTAAACACCTCCCTAGGGAGGCGTTCGGGTGGCATCCTGACCAGATGCCCGAACCACCTCATCTGGCTCCTCTCGATGTGAAGGAGCAGCGGCTTTACTTTGAGTTCCTCCCGGATGGCAGAGCTTCTCACCCTATCTCTAAGGGAGAGCCCCGCCACACGGCGGAGGAAACTCATTTCGGCCGCTTGTACCCGTGATCTTATTATTTCGGTCATGACCCAAAGCTCATGACCATAGGTGAGGATGGGAACGTAGATCGACCGGTAAATTGAGAGCTTTGCCTTCCGGCTCAGCTCCTTCTTCACCACAACGGACCGGTACAACGTCCGCATTACTGAAGACGCCGCACCGATCCGCCTGTCGATCTCACGATCCACTCTTCCCTCACTCGTGAACAAGACTCCTAGGTACTTGAACTCCTCCACTTGGGGCAGGGTCTCCTCCCCAACCCGGAGATGGCACTCCACCCTTTTCCGGGCGAGAACCATGGACTCGGACTTGGAGGTGCTGATTCTCATTCCGGTCGCTTCACACTCGGCTGCGAACCGATCCAGCGAGTATGGATCATGTCCTGGTTTAACGGAGTCCAGCCAGCATGGCAAGGCCATGTGTACGTTGGTAAACCTTATTCCCTGACACTCTTAGGAGCTAATGCCGGACGCCAAGTTGACAGCACAGGCTTTTAGCTGGCAGCTAGCATGCACAACTCTTATTAAGGAGGACCCAGGTTCAAGTCCTGTCCAGATCTAAAGTGGGAACTGAACCAGATGGGGCACAATGACGCCGTGAACTGGATGACAGTGAGGTTTAGTGGTTGAGTGTAACGGAGGGCAGCCATGGCTGGGCCTCTCTCGCTGACAATCTTGAGAGCTATAATACTGTACACTGTTAACAGCTTAAAACCGTGACTCTAGGACTGCACGTGTAATCAACATCAAGTCGACATGGAGGTTTGTGCGATTACCAAAACCACAAGAGAAGTTTTCCCCCCCCCTTGCCATAACTGGCATTTGAGTGATGGACATGTTCGTCAATCAGAATTGTTGAGGTTTGCGTATTTTGCCTCTTGGCTAATCAAAAGTGTTTAAAGGGGAACATTATCACAATTTCAAAAGGGTTAGAAACAACAAAAATCAGTTCCCAGTGGTTTGTTGTATTTTTTGAATTTTTTTTCCAAATTTTACCGGTCCTCGAATATCCCTAAGAAAAAGTTTTAAAGTGCTTGATTTTCGCTATTTGCGATGCGACTGTCCATTTCCCTGTGACGTCATACAGTGCTGCCAATGTAAACAGACAACGGCGAATACCACAGCAAGATATAGCGACATTAGCTCGGATTCAGACTCAGATTTCAGCGGCTTAAGCGATTCAACAGATTACGCATGTATTGAAATGGATGGTTGGAGTATGAAAGTATTGAAGAAGAAACTGAAGCTATTGAGCGAATAGCTATTGACGCTATTCATAGCCATGGCATAGCCGAATAGCTGCGTTAGCATCGCCGGTAAAATGTGCGGACCAAACGATCAGGACTTTCGCATCTTGTGACACTGGAGCAACTTAAATCCTTCAATTGGTAAGTGTTTGTTTCGCATTAAATGTGGGTGGAAGGAAACGTAATATAGTTGCAAATGCATCTGCATGTTATCCATACATCTCTGTGCCATGTCTGCTTTAGCACCGCCGGTAAATAGCATGTTAGCATCGATTAGCGTAACATGTTAGCATCGATTAGCTGGCAGTCAACATCAACAAAACTCACCTTTGTGAATTCGTTGACTTTACAGTTGCAAATGCATCTGCAGGTTATCCATACATCTCTGTGCCATGTCTGCTTTAGCACCGCCGGTAAATAGCATGTTAGCATCGATTAGCGTAACATGTTAGCATCGATTAGCTGGCAGTCAACATCAACAAAATTCACCTTTGTGAATTCGTTGACTTTATAGTTGCAAATGCATCTGCAGGTTATCCATACATCTCTGTGCCATGTCTGCTTTAGCACCGCCGGTAAATAGCATGTTAGCGTCGATTAGCGTAGCATGTTAGCATCGATTAGCTGGCAGTCACGCCGCAACCAAATATGTCTGATTAGCACATAAGTCAACATCAACAAAACTCACCTTTGTGATTTCGTTGAATTTATCGTTGCAAATGCATCTGCAGGTTATCCATACTCTCTGTGCCATGTCTGTCATCGCCGGTAAAATGTGCAGACATTCAATGGGGGAAGCGGCAGACACTTTCGCATCTTCGGGCCAGTGGTGCAACTTGAATCCCTCCCTGTTAGTGTTGTTACTCCCTCCGACAACACACCGACGAGGCATGATGTCTCCAAGGTTCCAAAAAATAGTCGAAAAAAAGGAAAATAATAGAGCTGAGACCCGGTGTTTGTAATGTGTTGAAAATGAAAATGGCGGCTGTATTACCTCAGAGATGTCACGTTCTGACGTCATCGCAAAAAGAGCGATAAACAGAAAGGCGTTTAATTTGCCAAAATTCACCCATTTAGAGTTCGGAAATCGGTAAAAAAAAATGTATGGTCTTTTTTCTGCACCGTCAAGGTATATATTGACGCTTACATAGGTCTGGTGATAATGTTCCCCTTTAAGGAAACAGCACGTTTGTGTGCACTGCAGTAGAGGCAGCCAGTACCCTAAAAAACATCACTAGTTGCATCTTGTAAAAAGTTTTAATGGTGGCTTGGCCTGAGTCAAAAGCCGAAGGATAAATGAAACGAAGTAGAAATACTTTGCTGGTCCGTTTGTTTCTTCATCAGCCTCTTCAAACAGGGACAAAGAGGTTCGACCGTGCACATCAAACTCAGCACCTGAGCGCATTTATTTAACAATTGAATGAACTGAACTGAATATATACAAATATATCGACAGTAAAAACACCAGGTATAGTATTAGTATGACCCATCGAGCTTTAACCATTTTGCTCGGGAAGGAAGCGATATTGGCGTTGTCTGATAAAAAGCATTTTCATCATTTATTCCATTGATTGATTGATTGATACTTTTATTAGTAGATTGCACAGTACAGTAAATATTCCGTACAATTGACCACTAAATGGTAACACCCGAATAAGTTTTTCAACTTGTTTAAGTCGGGGTCCACGTTAATCAATTCATGGTAACCATTCCGGTAGTTGAGTTAATAATGACGTTTTATAAGTCAAAATTTAACAGTACTATATTTTTCGTACTATAAGTTGCAGTTTATTTCATAGTTTGGCCGGGGGTGCGACTTACACTCAGGAGCGACTTATGTGTGAAATTATTAACACATTACCGTAAAAATCAAATAATATTATTTAGCTCATTCACGTAAGAGACTAGACGTATAAGATTTCATGGGATTTAGCAATTAGGAGTGACAGATTGTTTGGTAAACGTATAGCATGTTCTATATGTTATAGTTATTTGAATGACTCTTACCATAATATGTTACGTTAACATTGCAGGCACCCTCTCAGTTGGTTATTTATGCGTCATATAACGTACACTTATTTATTAGTGATTCCTAGAGCTCAAAAAAAGTCTGCGGGCTATAGAGCGTTTTCCGTTCGGGCTCCAGTACTCTGGAATGCCCTCCCGGTAACAGTTCGAGATGCCACCTCAGTAGAAGCATTTAAGTCTCACCTTAAAACTCATCTGTATACTCTAGCCTTTAAATAGACCTCCTTTTTAGACCAGTTGATCTGCCGCTTCTTTTCTTTCTCCTATGTCCCCCCCTCCCTTGTGGAGGGGGTCCGGTCCGATAACCATGGATGAAGTACTGGCTGTCCAGAGTCGAGACCCAGGATGGACCGCTCGTCGGGACCCAGGATGGACCGCTCGCCTGTATCGGTTGGGGACATCTCTACGCTGCTGATCCGCTTGAGATGGTTTCCTGTTGACGGGACTCTCGCTGCTGTCTTGGAGCCACTATGGATTGAACTTTCACAGTATCATGTTAGACCCGCTCGACATCCATTGCTTTCGGTCCCCTAGAGGGGGGGGGGGGTTGCCCACATCTGAAGTCCTCTCCAAGGTTTCTCATAGTCAGCATTGTCACTGGCGTCCCACTGGATGTGAATTCTCCCTGCCCACTGGGTGTGAGTTTTCCTTGCCCTTTTGTGGGTTCTTCCGAGGATGTTGTAGTCGTAATGATTTGTGCAGTCCTTTGAGACATTTGTGATTTGGGGCTATATAAATAAACATTGATTGATTGATTGATTGATATTCAGCCTGTTGTTCACTATTCTTTATTTATTTTAAATTGCCTTTCAAATGTCTATTCTTGGTGTTGGGTTTTATCAAATTAATTTCCCCCCAAAATGCGACTTATACTCCAGTGCGACTTATATTGTCACGCCTATGGATCATGTTTTGTTTTGATCATGTTTTTTGGACACTCAGTTCCTGTTTGGCACTTCCTGGATTGTTTTTGTTACCATGACTACTCATTAGTTTCCACCTCAGTTCTCACACCTGTTAATCATTATCTTAGCTATTATTTAAGTCACAGCTGCCAAGTGTTCAGCCTGGCAACTTCACTTTACCCACGTATACCTCAACTCCTTTATGCCATTCCATGCTGTTCATTTTTTCCATGCCACGTAAGTTATGCTATTCATGCCACAGTGCAAGTGTTTTTGTTCATGTTTATAGTTTGTAGCCTTTGTGCTAGTCTTTTGTTTTTCGTAGCCAAGTATTCGTACCTCCTTGTGAGCGCCCTTTGTTTGCCTTTTTTTGTAATTAAAATGTACTCACAATCACGTCTCGCTCGTGCCAACCATCCTTTGCGTCGAAGAAACAATACAAGTCCAAGTCCAGGTTTGACATATGTATGTTTTTTTCCCTCTTTATTATGCATTTTTGGCAGGTGAGACTTATACTCCGGAGCGACTTATACTCTGAAAAATGCTGTATATACTTTTCACTGCACATATGTTGCAGAGTACAGTATGAATCACTCTTTTTCAGATGTAATGACTTTACCTTCAAAGTCAATACAACAGTAGCAGTAACTTGAAGAGTGAGCTCCATTAGAAACCACTCAGCAGACCAGTCCAACAACACTTTCCCCAAACTTTTCTGTCAGTAAGTCACTTTGGTGAATCATTTCTTCACATTTTAAACGTCGACATCATCATCAGTGTTTTCCAGGCGACACGGCACGGTGACACGCTGACGTTGGCGCTGATTGAAACTTAATGCTGTCACTGCTGACTGTTCCTGCAAGTTTACGTGGTGTGACCGCCACCATGCAGTCGCCTGATTGATGGCAATGTGCTGATGTGACACTGTGAAGGGAAAACGTTTTGGGACCGCTGCAGTAAGTCAAAGGAGAACAGTGAGTAGTTATTCCGGGTCAGAGAACAAAGCAGGAAATCATGTTTTTACGAGAGTCACTATTTTTTTCTTCCAGCCGTTATCAATCAATCAATCAATGTTTACTTATATAGCCCTAAATCACTAGTGTCTCAAAGGGCTGCACAAACCACTACGACATCCTCGGTAGGCCCACATAAGGGCAAGGAAAACTCACACCCAGTGGGACATCGGTGACAATAATGACTATGAGAACATGATACTGTGATACTGATGATACTGATGACTATGAGAACATATGAGAACATGATACTGTGAATGATCAATCCATAATGGATCCAACACAGTCGCGAGAGTCCAGTCCAAAGCGGATCCAACACAGCAGCGAGAGTCCCGTTCACAGCGGAGCCAGCAGGAAACCATCCCAAGCGGAGGCTGATCAGCAGCGCAGAGATGTCCCCAGCCGATACACAGGCGAGCAGTACATGGCCACCGGATCGGACCGGACTCCCTCCACAAAGGAGAGTGGGACATAGAAGAAAAAGAAAAGAAACGGCAGATCAACTGGTCTAAAAAGGGAGTCTATTTAAAGGTTATGATACAGATAACTTCCTGCGTATCAAGGCCAATACCAATAACCTATTCATATCTATTATAATTGTGGGGTCGGTATAGCTCGGTTGGTAGAGCGGCCATGCCAGCAACTTGAGGGTTGCAGGTTCGATCCCCGCTTCTGCCATCCTAGTTACTGCCGTTGTGTACTTGGGCAAGACACTTTATCCACCTGCTCCTAGTGCCACCCACACTGGTTTAAATGTAAAAATTAGATATTGGGTTTCACTATTAAAGCGCTTTGAGTCACTAGAGAAAAAGCGCTATATAAATATAATTCACATCACTATCATTTACATTTCTCCCGTCCAAAGGCAAAACCTAGTAACTAAATTCTAGCTGATTTTGAGAAAATAAAGGAAAGCCAATCCATCTTGATGCTGTCTTACAAAGATTTACAAAGTCATCAAACGTATAGATGTTTTCTCGAGCTTTCATTTTCTTGGATTGAATCTGCTCTCATGAACGTGTGCCCTTTCTCCAGATATTTTATCACAATCTCGGGTGGGCCCCATTCTGCGTTTGCACATTGGGCAAGAGCCGTGTACAGCGTCCAGTTTTTATTTTGACCTCCACAGTTATCTGCCCAAAAGAGTATGCAAGGGGAAGAATCAAGAACAATACATTTAATGAAGGTGCTTGCAACGTCCCGGGCCAATCTTCCAAATATCCCCTCGTGCCATAATATCACATAATCAGGTTGACCGTCGGCCCCCATTCGTGCAAATGTCTCATTAAAGACAATAAGGCGACTGACAAAGAAGTTCCGTATGGTCCCTTGAGATACTAGGTTTTTCTGTTGTGGCTACGCGGTTATGTAGTAGTTGCTAGGTCCTGCCATGCGCGTAACAGCTTACTTACGGAACAAAATACAATATCGCATACACTAATGTAAAGCATATCACCAAGGAACTCCAAAATTATTATCAGCTCAGTTTTGACCAACATTGAGTTACTGGGTTTTGCCTTTGGACGGGAGATTTAACTGTAGTTTGTGCAGGACAGCACGGTGGTACAGTGGCGAACGCGAGAAGTCCCTGGGTTTCTGTGTGGAGTTTGCATGTTCTCCCTGTTTAGTTTAGTCTTTATTTGAAGGGACAATGCACAGAGGCCCTGCGATGAGGTGGTGACATGTCCAGGGTGTACCCCGCCTTTTGTCCAATTGTAGCTGGGATAGGCTCAAGCGCCCCCCCCGCAACCCCGAAAGGAATAATCGGCAGAAAATGGATTGATGGTTGGACAATGCACAGAAACATTTACCTCAAAGATAGATATGTGTGTAGCAGTAATTCATCTTTATTTCCTCCAATAGTAATATTCCTCAATTATAATGTTATGAAGGGGGGAAAAGTTGATTTATGAAAATAAATTAATTGTAAATTTTCCCAAATTACTGACACAATTTTAAGTAAAAAAAGTCCTTACATAAGTAAAAAATGGTAATTTCAGGGGACAAGTCATAATTTTATGAGACAAAGATTGTCATAAAATATAAAAATGTGGTAATTTTATTTAATAAAGTCCCAATTTTTAGGGAGAACTATTCCACTATTATAAAAATAAAATGTATTACATGGGAAAAGTCTCAATTTAAGGTGAAAACAATGCCAATATTATAACATTATGTTTATTATGCAATAGTGCAATAGAACAGTCATAGTTTTAAGAGAACAAAATTCAAATATAATATTATACAATAATATGGAGTAATCACACATTTTTGGAGAAAAAGCATCCTAAAAACAAGACAAAAATAAGTAAATGTACAAAAATAACATGTAAATATAAGAAAAAATAATCTTATTTTAGACTAAAATGTCAAGTAATTGTGTTTAGAGAAAATGAGTAATGAGCAAAATTAGTAAATTTACACAGTTATGTTTTTTAAGACCCCAAAAGTCCAATATTTTGAGGACAAAATTTTAGCTGTAAAAATATAAAGTCAACTATGTTCAAATGAAAGAAATATATGAATACGGACGGTGTGGCGCAGTGGGAGAGTGACCGTGCGCAACCCGAGGGTCGCTGGTTCAATTCCCACCTAGAACCAACCTCGTCACGTCCGTTGTGTCCTGAGCAAGACACTTCACCCTTGCTCCTGATGGGTGCTGGTTGGCGCCTCGCATGGCAGCTCCCTCCATCAGTGTGTGAATGTGTGTGTGAATGTGGAAATAGTGTCAAAGCGCTTTGAGTACCTTGAAGGTAGAAAAGCGCTATACAAGTACAACCCATTTATCATTTATATGTTCTGTACCAGATTATAGCTAAATAGCTAATTTCCATCAGCAGTCCCGGGCTACCAAAATTAAAGGGATACAAAAATCATGCAATGAAATTATGAAAACAAAATCATACTATAGCATGTAATCAAATTAAGAAAAAGTCATAAAATGCCCTTTCTTGGACACTTACTTTATATACAGTACAATATTGTTATGATCCGCCGCCCGGATCATATCTATCTATCCATCCATCCATTTTCTACCATTTATTCCCTTTTGGGGTCGCGGGGGGCTCTGGCGCCTATCTCAGCTACAATCGGGCGGAAGGCGGGGTACACCCTGGACAAGTCGCCACCTCATCGCAGGGCCAACACAGATAGACAGACAACATTCACACTCACATTCACACACTAGGGCCAATTTAGTGTTGCCAATCAACCTATCCCCAGGTGCATGTCTTTGGAAGTGGGAGGAAGCCGGAGTACCCGGAGGGAACCCACGCATTCACGGGGAGAACATGCAAACTCCACACAGGAAGATCATATCTAGTGTTTTGGTTTTTGAGTGCTTTTGTGTTTTGTCGATCGTTTTGGACTCCTCCTGTTCTTAGATTTTGCACTTCCTGTTGTTACGATGGTTTCGCATTCGTTCCACCTGTTATGCTTTTTGACGCACACCTGTGGTAATTGTTTGCTTTAGTATTTAAGCCTGCCTTCGACCTCAGTTCATACTTGATCCGTTGTTTGCCGCATGCAACAATCACGTTGGTATATTTTGTATGTCTTTACCATTGCGCTCTGCACGTCTATTTTGGACTTTTGAACTCGATGCTAGTTAGCATTAGCTTTTCGTGCATTGGGCACACCTTTTCTTTTGCCCTTTGTACCAGTGTTCTTTTATTTTTGTACACTAAATCAAGTCTTACCTGCAATTCCTGCCTTTCTTGGTCCTCGTGCATCTTGGGGTTACTCAACACTCATGACAATGCGCTTCCAACTTGACACTATACAACTACACTTCATTTACATCATCACACAAACACAATGCATGCTCTTGTTCACATCTGTCATCATTTTTTTCCCAAGATGGCGCTGCTGTAGTGGCTGCTGTTGGCAGGAGCTCTGTGCTCTTGTGTCATCCTTTTGTGTTTCCCTCTTGTTTTCATGTCTTATTATATTTGTTTGCCTTTTGGTCCGGGACCCTTTGGGACTGTGTGACAAGGGGTGGCACTTTCGTGAGCTCCGTGGTGCTTTTTTGTGGACTTCTGGATCTGCCTCCTGGGAGCCTTTTGGCCATGGAGACCAGCTGCTGGGTCTCTGCCACACCGGAGTCGGGTTGGAGGGACTGGAGGAGATGCGGATGAGGGGACAGGACTGCAGAGTTTGGAGGGACTGGAGGAGATGCGGATGAGGGGACAGGACTGCAGAGTTTGGAGGGACTGGAGGAGATGCGGATGAGGGGACAGGACTGCAGAGTTTGGAGGGACTGGAGGAGATGCGGATGAGGGGACAGGGCTGCGGAGCTAGGACTGAGCGCTGGGACGGAGAGGCTTCGTGGTGTCTTGGCTGGGTGAGCAGGTGTCGGACACCTCAGTCACCTTGGACGTATCCTCGCTCATCCATGCGGACTGGACACAGGCCGAAAGTGGAGTCGGCTGTCTTGGTTGCTTTGTTGGGTCTGTTCCTGTCTCTGGCCATGCTCCCTCCACCCCAGCGGACGATGGCGTGGAACACCGCAGAGGCCACCACAGTGGATATGTTTCTTTTACTTTTTATTCATAGTTGTATGTAGAAGTGTCTGGTTGTATCTGCTGCTTTAATGTTTTTAATGTCCTCTGTGTTCTTTGATGTTTGATGTTTCCCTCTTACACACATGGAAGAGGGATGTGTACCATGGCTATGAGGTTTTTTTTCCCTTGGCCTCAGTCCGCACCTCCTCTCCAGGGCCCAGGCTAAGACCGATTTTTTTATTTTATCTTAATCTTCTATTTTTTTTTTTTTCCCATACCCCCCTCTTTGTTTACCTTTATCTCATCTTTTTTGTAAGGGCCGCTGGAAGCCGGCAGACCCGTCAGCGATCCTGTTCTGTCTCCCTGTAATGTTTGTCTAAACTTGAATGGGATTGTGCTGAAAATTTTAATTTTCCTGAAGGAACTCTCCTGACGGAATAAATAAAGTACGATGTAATTTGAAAAAACAACCATAATTTTGACAGACACACCTAACAATTTACAACAAAATGCTCTCAAAGATAAATATAAAACACATTAAGTTGATGTATCAAACATAGTGCCCACCTTAGTGACCGTGTGAGCAGCTTTGATTGCTCCAAAGCCACTTTTTATCTTCAGCTGCGAATGAAGAGTATCTGTTATATGTGACTCCAGTTTCCTCCCATCTCCAGACATGCACCTCGGGAGAGGCTGAGTGTGAACGTTGTCTACCTGTGTTTGTCGCAGTGTTTGCAGATCTTTGGACATGTCTTCCTGTAAAACCTCCCACACATTAAATGCCATGTTTGTTTGCAGTGAGATTGGTCAATCCAATCCAATCCACTTTATTTATATAGCACATTTAAACAACAATAACGTTTCCAAAGTGCTGCACAGCCGTGTTAAAACAATTGTAAAAAACAAATATATATATATATAAAACCAATAAAAACAATATAAAAACAAATATGATTACAAACTATTTTAAAGGGTAAAATCAATTAAAACAGTAAAATAGAAATCAAAGTGTATAAAAAACACAGAGGACAACAGAGGACCACACAACTCACGTAGTGTTAAAAGCCAAAGAATAAAACCACTAAAAACAATATAAAAACAAATATGATTAAAAACTATTTTAAAGGGTAAAATCAAGTAAAACAGTAAAATAGAAATCAAAGTGTATAAAAAACACAGAGGACAACAGAGGACCACACAACTCACGTAGTGTTAAAAGCCAAAGAATAAAACCACTAAAAACAATATAAAAACAAATATGATTAAAAACTATTTTATAGGGTAAAATCAATTAAAACAGTAAAATAGAAATCAAAGTGTATAAAAAACACAGAGGACAACAGAGGACCACACAACTCACGTAGTGTTAAAAGCCAAAGAATAAAACCACTAAAAACAATATAAAAACAAATATGATTAAAAACTATTTTAAAGGGTAAAATCAATTAAAACAGTAAAATAGAAATCAAAGTGTATAAAAAACACAGAGGACAACAGAGGACCACACAACTCACGTAGTGTTAAAAGCCAAAGAATAAAACCACTAAAAACAATATAAAAACAAATATGATTAAAAACTATTTTAAAGGGTAAAATCAATTAAAACATTAAAATAGAAATCAAAGTGTATAAAAAACACAGAGGACAACAGAGGACCACACAACTCACGTAGTGTTAAAAGCCAAAGAATAAAACCACTAAAAACAATATAAAAACAAATATGATTAAAAACTATTTTAAAGGGTAAAATCAATTAAAACAGTAAAATAGAAATCAAAGTGTATAAAAAACACAGAGGACAACAGAGGACCACACAACTCACGTAGTGTTAAAAGCCAAAGAATAAAACCACTAAAAACAATATAAAAACAAATATGATTAAAAACTATTTTAAAGGGTAAAATCAATTAAAACAGTAAAATAGAAATCAAAGTGTATAAAAAACACAGAGGACAACAGAGGACCACACAACTCACGTAGTGTTAAAAGCCAAAGAATAAAACCACTAAAAACAATATAAAAACAAATATGATTAAAAACTATTTTAAAGGGTAAAATCAATTAAAACAGTAAAATAGAAATCAAAGTGTATAAAAAACACAGAGGACAACAGAGGACCACACAACTCACGTAGTGTTAAAAGCCAAAGAATAAAACCACTAAAAACAATATAAAAACAAATATGATTAAAAACTATTTTAAAGGGTAAAATCAATTAAAACAGTAAAATAGAAATCAAAGTGTATAAAAAACACAGAGGACAACAGAGGACCACACAACTCACGTAGTGTTAAAAGCCAAAGAATAAAACCACTAAAAACAATATAAAAACAAATATGATTAAAAACTATTTTAAAGGGTAAAATCAATTAAAACAGTAAAATAGAAATCAAAGTGTATAAAAAACACAGAGGACAACAGAGGACCACACAACACACGTAGTGTTAAAAGCCAAAGAATAAAACCACTAAAAACAATATAAAAACAAATATGATTAAAAACTATTTTAAAGGGTAAAATCAATTAAAACAGTAAAATAGAAATCAAAGTGTATAAAAAACACAGAGGACAACAGAGGACCACACAACTCACGTAGTGTTAAAAGCCAAAGAATAAAACCACTAAAAACAATATAAAAACAAATATGATTAAAAACTATTTTAAAGGGTAAAATCAATTAAAACAGTAAAATAGAAATCAAAGTGTATAAAAAACACAGAGGACAACAGAGGACCACACAACTCACGTAGTGTTAAAAGCCAAAGAATAAAACCACTAAAAACAATATAAAAACAAATATGATTAAAAACTATTTTAAAGGGTAAAATCAATTAAAACAGTAAAATAGAAATCAAAGTGTATAAAAAACACAGAGGACAACAGAGGACCACACAACTCACGTAGTGTTAAAAGCCAAAGAATAAAACCACTAAAAACAATATAAAAACAAATATGATTAAAAACTATTTTAAAGGGTAAAATCAATTAAAACAGTAAAATAGAAATCAAAGTATATAAAAAACACAGTGGACAACAGAGGACCACACAACTCACGTAGTGTTAAAAGCCAAAGAATAAAACCACTAAAAACAATATAAAAACAAATATGATTAAAAACTATTTTAAAGGGTAAAATCAATTAAAACAGTAAAATATAAATCAAAGTGTATAAAAAACACAGAGGACAACAGAGAACAGAGGACCACACAACTCACGTAGTGTTAAAAGCCAAAGAATAAAAGTGGGTCTTAAGACGAGACTTAAAACACTCCACTGTGGAAGCAGTTTGAACATGGAGGGGCAGAGTGTTCCAGAGCTTAGGGCCGACCACAGAGAAGGCCCTGTCTCCCCTGGCCTTAAGTCTGGTCTTGGGCACCACGAGCTGGAACTGGCTCTCGGACCTCAGAGCGCGCGCAGGAATGTAAATTTGGATAAAAATCCGAGATATATTGAGGTGCCAGTCCATGTAAAGATTTAAAAACAAACAGCAATGTTTTAAAATCAATTCTAAAATGAACAGGGAGCCAGTGCAGACTCTCAAGAATTGGGGTTATATGCTGGCGTTTCCTGGCCCCTGTTAAAATTTGCGCTGCTGCGTTCTGGACTAACTGCAACCGGGAGAGAGCTTTTTGGCTAATGCCAGCATAAAGTGCATTGCAGTAGTCCAGGCCACTTGAAATAAAAGCATGCACGACTTGTTCAAAAAGGTTAAAAGATAAAAACGGTTTAACCTTTACTAAAAGACGAAGGTGATAAAAACACGATTTTAAAACGCCATTGACTTGTTTGTCTAGTTTAAAATCGCTGGTCAGGGGAAGGTTACCCACTAAAAATGCTGGGTTATTCTGATAACCCAATTTATGAGTTGGGAGTGTTGAGTTACATTTTTGAGTTATTTTTATGAAGAGCAATCAATTTTTTGGGTTATAAGGGTATTATTTTAACTCAATATCTGGGTTTTTAAAACTATGAAACATTTTTGGGTTGTTTTTCACTATTTTTGGGTCGAGGTTATCTTTTATTAAAAAGGTACTTTTTTCTTGAAGGGAATTTTTATTCTGGATTAAAATCATTAACATTATTTACAATCAGACATCTTATGTACATGAAAATATTTGAGCATACTACTATTGTCATGATCCACTGACTAAACTGTTTGTTTAGTTTCGGACTCCCTCAGTTCCCTTGGGTTTGTGGTTTAGTTGCCATGACTGCAAATTGTTTTCACCTGCCTCTGATTAGTATTCGGGACGCTCATCTGTTCCTAGGCACTAATCAGAGAGCTACTTATTCCCTGCTTTTTGCCACACTCAGTCCGGCTTTCTTATTTGCTTCCACGCAACAGACAACGTTTACTAATTTGATTCCTGAGTTAAGCTTTGCCTTTTTGTTTGCCTGTTTACATATTTAGCTTTTCTTGTTCGCTATTTCGTTAGCTTCCCGTGCTATGGGCACGCTGGTGCTCTTTTGTTTGTATCCCTCATGATTTATGGACAATTAATCATTTCCTTACCTGCACCTTGCCTCTGGAGCATACTTGCCAACCCTCCCGATTTTCCCGGGAGAGTCCCGAATTTCAGTGCCCCTCCCTAAAATCTCCCGGGGCAACCATTTTGCCAATTTTTCCTGATTTCCACCCGGACAACAATATTGGGGGCGTGCCTTAAAGGCACTGTCTTTTTTGCCCTCTCTCACCTGGAAAGGAGTCTATTATGTATGTCTCTGTTATCCAGAGGTTTAGCCTTAACCCATAAAGTAGGCCGGCACAGAGCTATTTCTCAGCATTTGCTTATTCCATGTTAATACACTGACACACAACATCCAGATTCCCATCATGCATTGCTTCAAAACTACGGCAAGTAGTAATGTCCAAAAACATAACAGAGACGGAGCAAAAGAACGAAGAAGAGACATGGCGACGACGAGTAAGAAGAAGAAGTGATTCTTCCAAAATGATTGGCAACAAAAATTTCAGTTCATCCAGGACAGCTCGAAGGGGAAGGGGTATGCTGCCGGCAAATGTTGTAGATCAGACTTCTCCATTGAACACGGTGGCTGAAATGGATATACTCATTCATGAACGGATTATATATATATATATATATATATATATATATATATATATATATATATATATATATATATATATATGTAGGTGTGGGAAAAATCACAAGACTACTTCATCTCTACAGAACTGTTTCATGAGGGGTTCCCTCAATCATCAGGAGATTTTAATGGAAGCATTCACATACAATGGTTTATATAGAGCACAGAGTGGGTGGGTACAAGCAGGCGTAGGGTGTGGTGATTGGCTCATGTGTTACCTAGGAGGTGTTTCCGTCTATGGCGGCATGTTGAAATGATTTCACTGCGCTTGTTGAGGGATGATAGCTCTGGATGATATATAATAAACAGTTTCTCTTTTAAGCATAGGTTGCATCTTTTATTACCACTGTTGTAAGGTGTGCTGGATGCAAGAATTTGCCATGTTATTGAATATCCAACATTATTGTCTTTGAGGTTCCAAATGTGTTTGCTGAGTTCTGTAGAATTCTGCAAAGTCTGGTTTCTAAAGGAGGCGTTGTGATTATTCCATCTTGTTTTGAACGCTCCTTCGGTTAATCCTACGTACGTGTCGGATGTGTTAATGTCCTTGCGTGTTACCTTTGCTTGGTAAACGACTGATGTCTGTAAGCACCTTCCGTTGAGAGGGCAATCAGGTTTCTTGCGACAGTTACATTCGTTATTGGTTTCAGAGTCGTTTAGTCTGGGGGTAGGCAGTCCTTTTGCAATTGCTTTGTTGTGGTTTGAAATGATTTGTTGCATGTTATTCATACAGCTGTAGCTCAATTTAATGTTGTTCTTGTTGAATATTTTTCTTAGGGTGTTGCCTTTGGGGAAGTGTTTGTCGATCAGAGTGAGGAACTTGCGGCCGATGTTGGTTGAGACGTCTTTGCTGAATGGCGGATTGTACCAGATGATGTTGTTTCGTTTTCTGCTCTTTTTTGGTTGGTTTCCTGGAGTGGGTTCATAGGTGAGGGTGAAGTTGTATCCGCTTTCATCAAGTGCTTTCTGGTACGGGGGGGTTGCTTGGTCGAATTCAGCTTTGCTGGATGACAGCATCGATAGCCTTTTATTAATTCCGGTAGGTATTCTTTTCGTGGTGGTGGGTGGGTGGTTATTGGAGTGTTGTGTTGGGTTTCGTGAATGGTTGGTAGCTGTTATTTCTGTGATTTTTTTCCCACACCTACATATTGCGCTCTACCACGGTATCGAGCACTATTCTCCGGATAATCCAATCAAGACATATATATATATATATATATATATATATATATATATATATATATATATATATATATATATGTATATATATATATATATATATATATATAGGTGCTTGTCATATTATTAGAATATCATAAAAAAGTTTATTTATTTCATTAATTCCATTTAGAAAGTCAAACTTGTAGAATGTATACATTCATTCCAAACACACTGATACATTTCAAGTGTTTTTTGCCAAAAAGGAGATGATTATCGATGACAACCAATGAAAACCCTAAATTCAACATCTCAGAAAATTTGAATATGGTGAAAAGGTCAGATATTGAAGACACCTGGTGCCACACTCTAATTAGCTAACTAACTCAAAACACCTGGAAAAGCCTCTCTCGTCTCTCATTTCTATTCTGTATGACACACAATCATGGGGAAGACTGCTGACTTGACAACTGTCCAAAAGATGACCATTGATACTTTAAAGAAGGAGGGCAAGACACAAAAGGTCATTGCCAAAGAGGTTGGATGTTCCCAGAGCTCTGTGTCCAAGCACATTAATAGAGAGGTAAAGGGAAGACAAAGATGTGGTAGAAAAAAGTGTAAAAGCAAGAGGGATAACCGCGCCCTGGAGAGGATTGTCAAACAAAACCGATCCAAAAATGTGGGGGAGATCCACAAAGAGTGGACTGCAGCTGGAGTCAGTGCTTCAAGAACCACCACGCACCGACGTATGCAAGATATGGGCTTCAGCTGTCGCATTCCTTGTGTAAAGCCACTCTTGAATAAGAGACAACGTCAAAAGTGTCTCGCCTGGGCTCAAGACAAAAAGGACTGGACTGCTGCTGAGTGGTCCAAAGTTATGTTTTCAGATGAAAGTCAATTTTGTATCTCCTTTGGAAATCAAGGTCCCAGAGTCTGGAGGAAGACAGGAGAGGCCCAGAATCCACGTTGCCTGAAGTCCAGTGTCAAATTTCCACAATCGGTAATGGTCTGGGGTGCCATGTCATCTGCTGGTGTTGGTCCACTGTGTTTCCTGAGGTCTAGGGTCAATGCAGCAGTCTACCATTAAGTTTTAGAACACTTTATGCTGCCTGCCGCGGATCAATTTTATGGAGGTGAAGATTTCATTTTCCAACATGACTTGGCACCTGCACACAGTGCCAAATCTACCAGTACCTGGTTTAAGGACCATGGTATCCCTGTTCTTGTTCAAGAACAAGAAAGTTTGATCACATTACGCCTGTACTGGCTCACCTGCACTGGCTTCCTGTGCACTTAAGATGTGACTTTAAGGTTTTACTACTTACGTATAAAATACTACATGGTCTAGCTCCATCCTATCTTGCCGATTGTATTGTACCATATGTCCCGGCAAGAAATCTGCGTTCAAAGGACTCCGGCTTATTAGTGATCCCCAAAGCCCAAAAAAAGTCTGCGGGCTGTAGAGCTTTTTCATTTCGGGCTCCAGTACTCTGGAATACCCTCCCGGTAACAGTTCGAGATGCTACCTCAGTAGAAGCATTTAAGTCTCACCTTAAAACTCATTTGTATACTCTAGCCTTTAAATAGACTCCCTTTTTAGACCAGTTGATCTGCCGTTTCTTTTCTTTTTCTTCTATGTCCCACTCTCCTTTGTGGAGGGAGTCCGGTCCGATCCGGTGGCCATGTACTGCTTGCCTGTGTATCGGCTGGGGACATCTCTGCGCTGCTGATCAGCCTCCGCTTGGGATGGTTTCCTGCTGGCTCCGCTGTGAACGGGACTCTCGCTGCTGTGTTGGATCCGCTTTGGACTGGACTCTCGCGACTGTGTTGGATCCATTATGGATTGATCTTTCACAGTATCATGTTCTCATATGTTCTCATAGTCATCAGTATCATCAGTATCACAGTATCATGTTCTCATAGTCATCATTGTCACCGACGTCCCACTGGGTCATTATTGTCACCGATGTCCCACTGGGTGTGAGTTTTCCTTGCCCTTATGTGGGCCTACCGAGGATGTCGTAGTGGTTTGTGCAGCCCTTTGAGACACTAGTGATTTAGGGCTATATAAGTAAACATTGATTGATTGATTGATTGATTCTTGATTGGCCTGCAAACTCACCTGACCTTAACCCCATATAAACCTATGGGGTATTGTGAAGCGGAAGATGCGAGATGGCAGAGCCAACAATGCTGAAGAGCTGAAGGCCACTATTAAAGCAACCTGGGCTCTCATAACACCTGAGGAGTGCAACAGACTGGTGGACTTTATGCCACGCCGTATTGCTGCAGCAATTCAGGCAAAAGGAGCTGCAACTAAGTATTGATTGCCGTACATGCTGAAACTTTCCATGTTCATACTTTTCAGTTGGCCCACATTTCTAAAAAATATTTTTTGGTACTAGTTGTAACTAATATTCTGATTTTCTGAGATACTGAATTTGGGATTTTCAGTAATTGTCAGCACTAATCATCAAAATTTAAAGAAATAAACATTTCAAATATATCACTGTGTGTAATGAATTGATATAATATGTAAGTGTCACGTTCTGAATATAATGACTGAAATAAATCAACTTTTTCATGATATTCTAATAATATGAACAGAACCTATATATATATATATATATATATATGTATATATATATATATATATATATGTATATATATATATATATATATATACATATATATATATATATATATATATAATACTTAAAAATAAATACAAACCATCTACCCCCCTCAATTTCCCGAATTCGGAGGTCTCAAGGTTGGCAAGTATGCTCTGGAGTCCCGTCTGCATCCTGGGAGAACAATCCACACAGTAAAATGCAACCCCACTGTGACAATTATGACCGTAGATGGCAATTCTTGTAAAAAGAAATGTCACTCATATCTTGCTTTTGTGTATATTTTAATGGAATAAAAAATAATTTTGATCAGAAGTTGGGAAGGAGTAAGACAAACCAGCAGCAAAATGTATCATTAGTAACCAACTATTGGGTCAAGGAGCGCTAAATTGCGCAACCCAATAGTTGGTTTTGGAATAACCCAACATTGCAGTGAGCCTAACTCAGCTTTTGTGTTAAATAAATTCAACCCCATAGCGGGGTTATGAATCAACCAACATTGAGTTAGCATAACTCATCTTTTGGGTTAAATAATTTAACCCAATAGTTTGGTTGGGAATAACACAACATTAAGTTATCATAACTCAACATTTTGGTTAAATAATTCAACGCAAAAATTGTGTTGAAAAAAGTCACCCAAAATGTTGAGTTAAAATAACTCAAATAAGGGGTTTGTCATTTTCTGAACCAGCAGTTGGGTTAAAATTGGGTTATATTTTAACCCAACATTTTTTAGCGTGTATGACAGGCCATTTACACCACGAGTAGGAGAAAAGTAGCACTCAATTTGCTCACCCTAACCCAATTATCACCCAGTACAGGATACTTTACCTAAATGGAGCTTTCTTTTAAAAAATTGGTTATAAGGGCGATCTTTTGATGTTGTTGGATTCATCGGTACGATGTCATAATTCCTCATACGTGTTAATCGAGCACCCCAAATTTCTTTCAAAAACGTGGACTATGGGGTGTTGGTTTTCCCGAGATGCAAGAATAGAAGTGGACATGACGTGAAGGTAGGGACTTGATTTAATTTTACTATAAAAAAAGGAACCAGGGGTGCAAACAAAAGGCGCGCACGAGGCGGGGAACAAACTTGGCTTTGAAAACAATAAACTAGCACTTGGGTATGAAAACGAAAACGCTCCTTGACATGAAAATAGACAAAACTCACTTGGCATGGAACTATGGTCGCAGAAGTCCAACAGCGTTAGTGTCGTCACAACGACCAACAGAAAAAGACAGGCTTTAAATAATCAGTGACAGGTGTGTGAGTCAAAACTTGGAACAGGTGAAACTAATGGGTAACCATGGAAACAAGGCAAACCAGGAAGTGCAAAAACAGGAAGCAATGAAGTCTGAAACAAACCATGACATAACTAAACAAAACATGATCACAAGACATGACAAAAACCACATTGCAATGCACATAACGCCAACTGCAGGACTGGAGTGGAATACAATTGACATGACTTAATGACTGCTGCTAAACTCACGCATACTTGCCAACCCTCCCGGATTTTCCGGGAGACTCCTGAAATTCAGCGCCTCTCCCGAAAACCTCCTGGGACAAATTTTCTCCCAAAAATCTCCCGAAATTCAGGCGGACCTGGAGGCCATGCCCCCTCCAGCTCCATGCGGACCTGAGTGAGGACAGCCTGTTTTCCCGTCCGCTTTCCCACAATATAAACAGCGTGTCTGCCCAATGACGTTATAACCGTAGAATGATCGAGGGCGAGGCCTTGGTTTCTTATTTGGGTTTATTGTTAGGCAGTTTCATTAACGTCCTCCCAGCGCGGTAACAACACACAACAACAGCAGTCACGTTTTCGTCTACCATAAAGCAGTTCGTCTGCCATAAACAGCAACGGTGTGACACTCTAAAACAGGACAATACTGCCATCTACTGTACATGCACCACAACACCTCCAGGCAACACCTCCAGGCAACTTCAACCCTTTACTAATACCCTCCTCTATTCACATCCCATCTCCCCGGATTGTATATAACCTAATGTAAATAATTGAATGTATTTATAATGTATATATTCGAATTTATTTCTAATGTATATACTTATTCTTATGCTATCTGAACTCACTATGTTCTCTGCTGGCTGTACATATCCTACTAAGTAAGACCTACACTGTTTCAATGTCCATTTCTCTGTTGATGCAATTGTTGATGACTGAAGTTCTGATATCAACCAAAGCTCCTCATCCCACCCCCCGGATTGTAAATAATGTAAATAATTCATTATATATACTATGATGTTTAACTTGTGTGATGACTGTATTATGCTGATCGTATATATTTGTACCATGAATTGATTAACGAAAAACTTATTCGGGTGTTACCATTTAGTGGTCAATTGTACGGAATACGTACTATACTGTGCAATCTACTAATAACAGTTTCAATCAATCATGCATATGTGACAATAACATCTATGGCTTTTAGAGAGTGCAATGCGCAACTGCGCACACAACCACAACAGCTGTAAATATACTCCTCCCCTTTTAGCCCCGCCTCCAACCACGCCTCGCCCCACCCCCAACCTCCCGAAATCGGAGGTCTCAAGGTTGGCAAGTATGAACTCACGGGAAGGCATTTTTCACCATTTGACATGATTATTCAGCCTTGGCGGAGGTCTTTGGTTTATCCAGAACGCTCTCTTTAAATTAAATCAATCAATCAATCAATGTTTACTTATATAGACCTAAATCACTAGTGTCTCAAAGGGCTGCACAAACCACTACGACATCCTCGGTAGGCCCACATAAGGGCAAGGAAAACTCACACCCAGTGGGACGTCGGTGACAATGATGACTATGATAACCTTGGAGAGGAGGAAAGCAATGGATGTCGAGCGGGTCCAACATGATACTGTGAAAGTTCAATCCATAATGGATCCAACACAGTCGCGAGAGTCCAATCCAAAGCGGATCCAACACAGCAGCGAGAGTCCCGTTCACAGCGGAGCCAGCAGGAAACCATCCCAAGCGGAGGCGGATCAGCAGCGCAGAGATGTCCCCAGCCGATACACAGGCAAGCAGTACATGGCCACCGGATCGGACCGGACCCCCTCCACAAGGGAGACTGGGACATAGAAGAAAAAGAAAAGAAACGGCAGATCAACTGGTCTAAAAAGGGAGTCTATTTAAAGGCTAGAGTATACAAATGAGTTTTAAGGTGAGACTTAAATGCTTCTACTGAGGTAGCATCTCGAACTGTTACCGGGAGGGCATTCCAGAGTACTGGAGCCCGAACGGAAAACGCTCTATAGCCCGCAGACTTTTTTTGGGCTTTGGGAATCACTAATAAGCCGGAGTCCTTTGAACGCAGATTTCTTGCCGGGACATATGGTACAATACAATCGGCAAGATAAGATGGAGCTAGACCGTGTAGTATTTTATACGTAAGTAGTAAAACCTTAAAGTCACATCTTAAGTGCACAGGAAGCCAGTGCAGGTGAGCCAGTACAGGTGTAATGTGATCAAACTTTCTTGTTCTTGTCAAAAGTCTAGCAGCCGCATTTTGTACCAACTGTAATCTTTTAATGCTAGACATGGGGAGACCCGAAAATAATACGTTACAGTAGTAACGTATTATTAAATTATTTAAATTATTATTATTATTATTATTTAAATTATTTAATTATTTAAATAATTAATGTATTATTAGTAACGTATTAAATTAAATGATTAAGTAAGAGCGCTGTGTCCCAGTACTTTTGTCTGCATCGTTTTTGTCCGGTGGTGTTCCTGCTGGTTTTCTTCACAACTGGAGCGACAGCTTCTATTATTTTTCCTATTTTATCCCTCGCTGCCTTGCTCCTTTTATATAAGTGTGTGTGTGTGTGTGTGTGTGTAGGTGCTTACCGCCATCTGCTCTCTAGATTCATAGCCTTGAGGAGGAATAAGAAGAGAAAGGTGGTAACAGTATACTTGGAGCAGGGAAAAATCCAGCAGGTGGTGCTGTTTTTATTCATTTCCAATATGGATTCATTGTTTAATACAGAGCAGGAACAAGCTGATTTCCCATTCATTCATTTTATTTTTGATAGCACAACATAGTCAAAGGAGTCATAATGATTCAAAACACTTTCTTGGGGTCTACATAACGTGGAACGACGGTTCTTTGGTCAACATTTTGCATGGATTTTATTTCACGAACTGAAGTTTATATCTGGTCTTGTCATCCTCGTCCGGGCAGAAGGATGTCACGGCAGTGACAAGGGAGAAGTCGGAGACGCTTTACTGAACCAAAAGTTGCTTTATTAGAAGCGAGTGTCCTTACACAGGACTGCAGTTACTCGGAGGAGGTCACCTAAAATATGGAGGACTCCTCACTTGGAGAAGCCAAACCATCAGTTTTATATTCCTTGTTCCTGTCTCTCTCTGTGTGTGTAATTCTGACTATATAAGGAGATGTTCATGTGGAAGTGTCTGGAAAACAACTACTTTAAGTCATAACTTAAATGTTGGCGTTGAGGTAGACAGGTAGTCTCCTCTCAAGGATATGGTTATCACGTTTGCATTCCGAAGTCCCAATCAGAGCCTCTTTCCTCTGAGAAGTGATCCAATCCACCTGCGAATGTCAAACTAAGGGGTTTTATCTCATACTTCAATCAATCAATCAATCAATGTTTATTTATATAGCCCCAAATCACAAATGTCTCAAAGGACTGCACAAATCATTACGACTACAACATCCTCGGAAGAACCCACAAAAGGGCAAGGAAAACTCACACCCAGTGGGCAGGGAGAATTCACATCCAGTGGGACGCCAGTGACAATGCTGACTATGAGAAACCTTGGAGAGGACCTCAGATGTGGGCAACCCCCCCCTCTAGGGGACCGAAAGCAATGGATGTCGAGCGGGTCTAACATGATACTGTGAAAGTTCAATCCATAGTGGCTCCAAGACAGCAGTGAGAGTCCCGTCCACAGGAAACCATCTCAAGCGGATCAGCAGCGTAGAGATGTCCCCAACCGATACAGGCGAGCGGTCCATCCTGGGTCCCGACGAGCGGTCCATCCTGGGTCTCGACTCTGGACAGTCAGTACTTCATCCATGGTCATCGGACCGGACCCCCTCCACAAGGGAGGGGGGGACATAGGAGAAAGAAAAGAAGTGGCAGATCAACTGGTCTAAAAAGGAGGTCTATTTAAAGGCTAGAGTACCAACCCAATTTTACCGGGAGACTCCCGAATTTCAGTGCCCATCCCGAAAATCTCCCGGGGCAACCGTTCTCCCGAATTTCTCCCTATTTTCACCCTGCCAACAATATTGGGGGCGTGCGATAAAGGCACTGTCTTTAGCGTCCTCTACAACCTGAAAATGAAACTATTATATATGTCTCCGTTATTCATAGGTTTATCTATAACCCATAAAGTAGGCAGGCACAGAGCTATTTCTCAGCGTGTGTTTATTCCAGCCGGCACGTTAACACACTGACACACAACATCCGGATTCCCATCATGCATTGCTTCAAGACGACGGCAAGTAGTAATGTCCAAAAACATAACAGAGACAAAGCAGAAGAACGAAGAAGAGACATGACGACGGCGAGTAAGAAGAAGAAGTATGCTTGCAAGTTCCAAAAGGATTGGAAAAAAATAATTTCAGTTCATCCAGGACAGCTCAAAGGGGGAGGGGTGTGCTGCCTGCAAATTTCGTAGATCAGACTTCTCCATTGAACACGTTGGCCGAACGGATATACTCATTCATGAACGGACTATATATATATATATATATATATATATATATATGTATTCACATTGTAGGAATTTTAAAGAATTTATTTGTAAATTATGGTGGAAAATAAGTATTTGGTCAACCATTCAAAGCTCTCACTGATGGAAGGAGGTTTTGGCTCAAATTCTCACGATACATGGCCCCATTCATTCTTTCCTTAACACGGATCAATCGTCCTGTCCCCTTATCAGAAAAAACAGCCCCAAAGCATGATGTTTCCACCCCCATGCTTCACAGTAGGTGTGGTGTTCTTGGGATGCAACTCAGTATTCTTCTTCCTCCAAACACGACAAGTTGAGTTTATACCAAAAAGTTCTATTTTGGTTTCATCTGACCACATGACATTCTCCCAATCCTCTGCTGTATCATCCATGTATCCATTTTGGTATAAACTCAACTCGTCGTGTTTGGAGGAAGAAGAATACAGAGTTGTATCCCAAGTTGACTTACGTGGAGTGTGCATCGATTAGCACAGCATGCTAATCGATGCTCACATGCTATTTAGGTTAGCTGTATGTACATATTGCATCAATATGCCTCATTTGTAGCTTTATTTGCATCCGGCCTTTCCTTCCACCCACATTTAATGCCAAACAAACACCAATCAACGGATTCAAGTTGCACCAGTGTCAAAAGATGCGAAAGTCCTTCGTTTGTTCTGCACATTTTACCGACGATAGCGATGCTACGACAGAGATGTGTGGATATCCTGCGAGACTCAAAGCAGATGCATTTCCAACGATAAAGTCAACGAAATCACAAAGGGGAGTTTTGTTGAAGTTATTGACTTATGTGCTAATCAGACATATTTGGTCACGGCACGACTGCCAGCTAATCGATGCTAACATGCTATTTAGGCTAGCTGTATGTACATTTGTAGCTATATTTGCATCCAGCCCTTCCGTCCACCCACATTTAATGCCAAACAAACACTTACCAATCGACGAATTTAAGTTGCTCTAGTGGTCAAAAGATGCAATCGTTGGTTAGAAGGCGATTGCCGAATTTGTCCGCGTTGCCTTTGTCCGTCGTGATATGGCTCAATAGTTTCAGTTTCTTCTTCAATTTCGTTTTCGCTATCTGCCTCCACACTCCAACCATTCGTTTCAATACATGCGTAATCTGTTGAATCGCTTAAGCCGCTGAAATCCGAGTCTGAATCCGAGCTAATGTCGCTATATCTTTCTGTTCTATCTGCCATGTTTGCTTGTATCGGCATCAATCATGCAGTGACGTCACAGGAAAATGGACGGCTGGATTTACGGATAGCGAAAATCAGGCACTTTAAAGCCTTTTTGCGGGATATTACATGATGGGTAAAATTTTGAAAAAAACTTCGAAAAATAAAATAAGCCACTGGGAACTGATTTTTATGGGTTTTAACCCTTCTGAAACTGTGATAATGTTCCACTTTAAGTATCGTTGGAAGACGCTCAAGACGGCTGTGGAAGTCACTTCCTTACAGTTCCACTGTCAGACACCGCACAGGAGTCAAGCATGCAGGGTTAACAAGCTTTGTAATGATCGTATGGTTTTATGCAAAGTTTTCTCCAGACTTTTCAGTTTCACCAATCCTCCTCCTCCTGCTGTTACCGATCGCTACTGTTAAATACAACAGGTGATTAGACACCTCGTACCACCAGGGAAATCGAATCACCTGCCAGCTGTGATGGTGCTTTGTCTTCAGCATGGACAGAGGCGGTGACCTTTGCTCCTGCAGGCGCGCTGATCACACTCTCCCTCCACAACGGCATACTATACTGTAAGGCTAAAAAACAGAACAACACCAGCGGCTGGAATCCTGCCATTTTTTTTCCCATCACGACCCAATGGATTAATCATTGGGATATAGACCGTTGACCTTAGCAGCAGAGGAGTCAGCGGAGTGGATGTCGGCTTCGATCCCTACTTCACATACGCTAGTTCTCGCAGCGCATGTAAACACTGTTGACCTAAAATTGGAAAACTGACCTCCGAGGGAAAACTGAACAGCAGGGGACCAAAAACGTTTGGAAATGCCCAAGTAACCACAGCCAATGTATGTCAAGTAAATAAAAAATAAACACAATAGGAGGTGTCATGATGCACAAAGTCAGCTATTTCTGCTTTTTTCAGGCTTCTGATTGGACAAACTGTGCATGACAGCAGGTGTATACGTTCGTGTGTAGACATAGACACTTTTGAAACTACACTTGTGGATTGAGATCGTTTTAACCCCAAATAAGTCTTTTTAAAACTCTCCGTTTTTGTTTGAAAATGGCCTAAGGCAAAATACATCACTAAAGTCTCAAATACCATACCACCTTTATTTTTTAAAACCCTTTAAAAACAACCACAGTTGAAGAACAAAGGGCTGTACATCACAAAGAAATACAGGCAAAGGACGGACTGAAAAAACAACATTTAAAACAGAAGTAAAATACACATTGAAACAAATTCCAAAGGGCACCTGAATACACAAAAACAGGGGCCAACAGGTACGAAAATTTGGTTTTGCATTAAACGATGCCTTTAAAACACAACAATGAACTACCTTTCTATATGTGTATCAACGACTAAGCGCTAACAAACATAACTGCCTGTTTTCTCCCAAGTGGTTGCAAGTAGAGAAGTCTGATAATATCGGGCTGCCGATAATAATATCGGCCGATAAATGCTTTAAAATGTAATATTGGAAATTATCGGTATCTTTAATAATCGGTATCGGTTTCAAAAAGTAAAATTGATGACTTTTTAAAGGGAAGTACAGAGCGCCAATAAATCTTAAAGGCACTGCCTCTGCGTGCCGATCCATTCACATAATACCTACGACTTTTCACACACACACAAGTGAATGTAACGCATACTTGGTCAACAGCCTTACAGGTCACACTGAGGGTGGCCGTATAAACAACTTTAACACTGTTACAAATATGCGCCACAATGTGAACCCACACCAAACAACAATGACAACCACATTTCGGGAGAACATCCATGTAACGCATACTTGGTCAACAGCCTTACAGGTCACACTGAGGGTGGCCGTATAAACAACTTTAACACTGTTACAAATATGCGCCACACTGTGAACCCACACCAAACAACAATGACAAACACATTTTGGGAGAACATCCATGTAACGCATACTTGGTCAACAGCCTTACAGGTCACACTGAGGGTGGCCGTATAAACAACTTTAACACTGTTACAAATATGCGCCACACTGTGAACCCACACCAAACAACAATGACAAACACATTTCGGGAGGACATCCATGTAACGCATACTTGGTCAACAGCCTTACAGGTCACACTGAGGGTGGCCGTATAAACAACTTTAACACTGTTACAAATATGCACCACACTTTGAACCCACACCAAACAACAATGACAAACACATTTCGGGAGAACATCCATGTAACGCATACTTGGTCAACAGCCTTACAGGTCACACTGAGGGTGGCCGTATAAACAACTTTAACACTGTTACAAATATGCGCCACACTTTGAACCCACACCAAACAACAATGAAAAACACATTTCGGGAGAACATCCACACCGTAACACAACATAAACACAACAGAATCCCCTGCAGCACTAACTCTTCCTGGACGCTACCATATACAGCCCCCCTCCCCAAGACCGTAACCCCTGCCCCCCAACCCCACCCACCTCATGCTCTCTCAGGGAGAGCATATCCCAGATTCCAAGCTGCTGTTTTGAGGCATGTTAAAAAAATAATGCCCTTTGTGACTTCAATAATAAATATGGCAGTCCCATGTTGGCATTTTTTTCATTTATTTTGGAAAACCTTGTTGCATTGTTTAATGCATCCAGCAGGGCATCACAACAAAATTAGGCATAATAATGTGTTGATTCCACGACTGTATATATCGGTATCGGTTGATATCGGAATCGGTAATTAAGGGTTGGACAATAAAGCCATTATCGGACATCTCTAGTTGCAAGTAATGCTAGGTACTCAAAAGGCAACTCCCATCAATGCGGCAATACAGTGAGACATTAGTTGCACAATGACTTGTCAATTATCTTTGAAATTAGCGCATACCTACATGGAGTCCTGGAAACAACATGTTTTCATTTTGTGCGTGTCACAAGACGGACAAAAATTAAACCCAACACCAATAAGTCACTAATTTCATCGTAAATAAGGTTTAAAAATGTTTATCATTTTACATATTTCTTATGACTCAACCAAAAAAAGCTCAGCTTTACAAGTCCACACAAAAAAGACCAAGTTTTGCGACACGGCCTATGATGCAAATTGGGCAATGAGGTCATCTCGCGCAGTGTTTTTCAACCACAGTGCCAATGCAGTCTGGTGTGCCGTGGGAGTTTATGTAATTTCACCTATTTGGGTTAAAAAATGTTTTTTGCAAACGAGTAGTTGTAATTCGCAAATGTCCCTTTGTTAGGTGTCGGTGCTGTCTCGAGCTCGGCAGTTTAACCATGTAATACTCGACGACAGCGGGAGGCAGGGTGAAGGTAAAAAAAGGTATCTAGTGCTTAAACCAAAAATTAACAAAAGGTGAGTGCTGTTAAGAAGAGGCATTGAAGTAACAAACCTTGAGACCTCCGAATTTGGGAGATGGGGGGAGGGGGGGTGATTGGTGATTGAGGTGTGTGTGTGTGGGGGGGGGGGGGGGGGGATGGTAGCGGTGTTGTATATTGTAGCGTACAGGAATAGTTAGTGCTGCAAGGGGTTCTGGGTATTCCTTCTGTTGTGTTTATGTTGTGTTACGGTGCGGATGTTCTCCAGAGATGTGTTTGTCATTCTTGTTTGGTGTGGGTTCACAGTGTGGCGCATATTTGTAGCAGTGTTAAAGTTGTTTATACGGCCACCCTCAGTGTGACCTGTATGGCTGTTGACCAAGTATGTGTGGCATTCACTTAAGTGTGTGTGTAAAAGCTGCATACATCATGTGACTTTGGCGAAATGCTGATTGTAAGGAGGAAAAGCGGACGTGACGACAAGTTGAAGAGGACGCTAAAGGCAGTGCCTTTAAGGCATGCCCTCAATATTGTTGTCCCGGTGGATATCAGGAGAATGGTTGCCCCGGGAGATTTTTGGGAGGGGCACTGAAATTCGTGAGTCTCTGGAAAAATCGGGAGGGTTGGCAAGTATAAGTCTCGAGCACGGCAGTTTAACCATCAAATACTCGACGACAGCGGGAGGCAGTGTGCAGGTAAAAAGGTATCTAATGCTTAAACCAAAAATCAAAAAAAGGTGATTGCCGCTAAGAAAAGGCATTGAAGCTTAGGGAAGGCTGTGCAAAACGAAGCTAACACTGAACTGGCTGCAAAGTAAACAAAAACAGAATGCTGGACGACAGCAAAGACTTACAGCATGTGGAGCAGACGAAGGACAGCAACAGCTTAAACAGTCTTTATTGGTAAAAAAAATATTGAGTTTGTTACTCATCATCAGATTATGTATGGCTGGTGTTTACAGCAAGGTTTTCATTGGTTTGTGGTCAGTTATGATTGAGCGCTATGAACTTTCCCTAACAACAAGCAAATATTGAATGTATTTGAGGAAACGCGTAAAACAGTTGACGCTCTTTTAATTTTATCGAAGTTTTCGTAATAAATCACAAGAGGTTGTTCTAGTAACATTGCCATCAGGCGTTAAATAAAGCAGAGGATCTGAGAGTTTCACTGCTAAGTGGTCCTGTAAAACCAGCACAGTCTGCAATGTCAGCAGATATTAAAACAAAAAAAAACGATGGAAGGAGGAAAGTAGAAAAGAATGCTGGAGGCAGAGGAGGGAAATGACAGATGTAAGAAGTCCTCAGAGGGTGTCCTTTTCACCCACTGCTGGCTTGGGAGTGTGTTTGCATTTCATCATGCAGCTTGCACACTCTTGCAAGTTTTTCTTCAGCGCAGCACGGATATTACCAGCCTTCCCTGGCAAGGTGCTGTCCTGAGAGGACTGCACTGATACTTGGACTTAAAAGGGAAGGAACAGATGTTGTTTAAATGACTTCAAAGCGCAGCTGAGTTTTTCTTTTTAAACGCTTGAGTGCTCTGAATGAGTCTCAGTCAAAGCTACTTTTCTCCTAAATGTCAACTTCTACAGTACATTCATTGGCTGTGAACCTATTAGCTTCATGAAAAAAAATAATGCACTTTAAAAACAATGTTTATGCAGAACAAATGACAGAGGGCGCCACTGTAGCCACGATTGTGCTTGTGCTGTGTTAGCGCAGTTAAAGGGGAACTGCACTCTTTTTGGAACTCTGCCTATTGTTCACAATCATTATGACAGACAAGAAGACAAAATAGTTTTTGTTGTTTTTCACTTTGTTGTAAAATGTTAAAATCGACTGGTTCCATGTGGTGAGCAATGCAGCTAATGGTAGCAATTTAATAAGTCCGATAAAATCGGACTGCCGATATTATCGGCCGATAAATCCTTTAAAATGTAATATCGGGAATTATCGGTATCGGTTTCAAAAAGTAAAATTTATGACTTTTTAAAACTCCGCTGTATGAATTGGTACAAGGATCGTAAGGAGAAGTACAGAGCAGTTGCTTCTCCCAGTCATATTTGCCAACCCTCCTGGGAGACTCCCGATTTTTCAGTACCCCTCCCAAAAATTCTCCTGGGGCTACCATTCTCCCGAATTTCTCCCGAATTCAACCCAGACAACATTGGGGGCTTACCATAAAGGCACAGCCATTGCATGCCGGCCCAATAACATAATATCTACAGCTTTTCACACACACAAGTGAATGCAAGGCATACTTGGTCGACAGCCATACAGGTCACACTGAGGGTGGCCATATAAACAACTTTAAAGGGGAACATTATCACAATTTCAGAAGGGTTAAAACTAACAAAAGTAAGTTCCCAGTGGCTTATTTTATTTTTCGAAGTTTTTTTCAAAATTTTACCCATCACGCAATATCCCGAAAAACGGCTTCAAAGTGCCTGATTTTCACCATCGGTATATCCACCCGTCCACTTTCCTGTGACGTCACTGCGTAAAGCCAATACAAACAAACATGGCGGATAGAACAGAAAGGTATAGTGACATTAGCTCGGATTCAGACTCAGATTTCAGCGGCTTAAGCGATTCAACAGATTGCGCATGTATTTAAACGGATGGTTAGAGTATGGAGGCAGATAGCGAAAATGAAATTGAAGAAGAAACTGAAGCTATTGAGCCATATCACGACAGACAGCGGCAACGAGGACGAATTCGGCGATCGCCTTCTAACCAACGATTGCATCTTTTGACCACTGGTGCAACTTGAATCCGTTGATTGGTATGTGTTTGTTTGGCATTAAATGTGGGTGGAGGGAAATATAGCTACAAATGAGGCATAATGATGCAATATGTACATACAGCTAGCCCAAATAGCATGTTTGCATCGATTAGCCTGCAGTCATGCCGTGAGCAAATATGTCTGATTAGCACATAAGTCAATAATAGCAACAAAACTCACCTTTGTGATTTCGTTGACTTTATCATTGGAAATGCATCTGCTTTGAGTGTCGCAGGATATCCACACATCTTTGTGCCGTCTCTGTCATAGGAGCGCTATTGTCGGTAAAATATGCAGAACAAACGAGGGACATTCGCATCTTTTGACCACTGGTGCAACTTGAATCAGTCGATTGGTATGTGTTTGTTTGCCATTAAATTTGTGTGGGAGGAAAGGCTGGAAGCAAATATAGCTACAAATGAGGCATAATGATGCAATATGTACATACAGCTAGCCTAAATAACATGTTAGCATCGATTAGCATGCCGTGACCAGTGATATGTCTGATTAGCACACTCTACGTACGTCAACTTGAATCCGTCTCTGTTCGTGTTGTTACATCCTCCGACAACACAACGACGAGGCATAATTTCTCCAAGGTACGGAAAACAGTAGAAAAAAGGGAAAATAACAGAGCTGATTTGACTTGGTGTGTGTAATGTGTTTGAGAAAATGGCTGATTGCTTCCTGTTGTGACGTCACGGGTGAAAGGTAATTGTTCCGACAGCGAACAATTGAAAGGCGTTTCAATCGCCAAATTCACCCTTTTAGAGTTCGGAAATTGGTTAAAAAAACATATGGTCTTTTTTCTGCAACATCAAGGTATATATTGACGCTTACATACGACTGGTGATAATGTTCCCCTTTAACACTGTTACAAATATGCACCAAACTGTATAACCCACACCAAACAACAATGACAAACACATTTCGGGAGAACATCTGGTACCGTAACATAAACACAACAGAACAAATACCCAGAACCCCTTGCAGCACTATATCTTTCGGGACGCTACAATAGAGGTCATTTACGTTCCATAACCTGTATATTATGTATAATAACAGAACTGCAGCGACATTGTTTTTTGTAAGCGCGAACACTGAGGAACTCTTTTTCTAGCATGCTAACACATAGCCGTAAAAGGTATCGATTGGTACGTCAGTATGAAAAGCGTTTGAGTTCGTATTTCGCAACACAATGTGATAGAACACCCACCCCACCCGCCGGGACCCCAGCGATGGAGATTGAACAACCAGCAACCGCCCTGTCGAGAGCCCCTCTGAGGGAGGGGAAAAATAATGATGTTTTCCTTTTTCTAGTATCGATAAATTTGATGGGTTCCCTTTTTAAACCGATTTTGGATTGATACCAATCTTCTAGAAGGCAAACTAGCCGAGCACTAGGGATGTATATCGCTAATATTTTATCGATATGATACATTTATCGACATTCCTCGTCGATATGGGTATCTATCAGTGCTCTTATTGGTACTATATGTAATTTGTGGAACATTAAAAACATTAAAAAAATAATGCTTATTGTATACATGTTGTTCTGCGATGAGGTGGTGACTTGTCCAGGGTGTACGCCGCCTTCCGCCCGAATGCAACTTAGATAGGTTCCAGAACCCCCCACAAACCCGAAAGGGACAAGCGGTAGAAATCAATCAATCAATCAATGTTTATTTATATAGCCCCAAATCACAAATGTCTCAAAGGACTGCACAAATCATTACGACTACAACATCCTCGGAAGAACCCACAAAAGGGCAAGGAAAACTCACACCCAGTGGGCAGGGAGAATTCACATCCAGTGGGACGCCAGTGACAATGCTGACTATGAGAAACCTTGGAGAGGACCTCAGATGTGGGCAACCCCCCCCCTATAGGGGACCGAAAGCAATGGATGTCGAGCGGGTCTAACATGATACTGTGAAAGTTCAATCCATAGTGGCTCCAAGACAGCAGCGAGAGTCCCGTCCACAGGAAACCATCTCAAGCGGATCAGCAGCGTAGAGATGTCCCCAACCGATACAGGCGAGCGGTCCTTCCTGGGTCCCGAGGAGCGGTCCATCCTGGGTCTCGACTCTGGACAGTCAGTACTTCATCCATGGTCATCGGACCGGACCCCCTCCACAAGGGAGGGGGGGACATAGGAGAAAGAAAAGAAGCGGCAGATCAACCGGTCTAAAAAGGAGGTCTATTTAAAGGCTAGAGTATACAGATGAGTTTTAAGATGAGACTTAAATGCTTCTATGGATGGATGGATGGATGAATGGATGTTGTTTTACCCAGGTAGCCTCCCTTTTTCTTTATTTGTCTCCTCAGACGACTTTTTCATTTTTTGTTTTGTTTTGAGGCTTCTGCCATGATAGCAGTAATTGTACGTAGGCCTTCAAATTGACTTACGTCTTTTCAACCAATGATCATTTAACTAATTGTAAGTCCACGTGTCATCCCAAAAGTTATGATGTATCAGATGAAGGTTGATAAGTTTGGTCGTGCTTCTTTAACCAAAGTACCAGTAGACTGGAAAAAGTAGTTGAAATGTTTAATTGTGCTCCTTTGTAGCCATTAAGCAAAGTATGTGAAAATATCACAAAATGCCACAATTTCAGTTGGCTACTTTCTATATTCAAATATCTTTGCTAATTTTTGTAGATTCTATGTCACTGGAGTAACGCTTCTGCACTCTGACCATAGTATCAGATCAGTCGTAGTGGAAATACACAAACATTGGAAATAGATGGGCTGTTCGTCATTCACAATCCTTACAGTATGTCGAAAATCCTTATGTAAGACAAGACACATGCTTGGTTTTTATTCATTTATTTTTATTTCTGTTATCTCATGGGGTATCGGAATGTCTTATTGTGGCAGTCCGCTCCCTGTACGATCAGTGTCAGAGCTTGGTCCGCATTGCTGGCAGTAAGTCGGACACGTTTCCAGTGAAGGTTGGACTCCGCCAAGGCTGTCCTTTGTCACCGATTCTGTTCATAACTTTTATGGACAGAATTTCTAGGCGCAGTCAAGGCGTTGAGGGGTTCCGGTTTGGTGGCCACGGGATTAGGTCTCTGCTTTTTGCAGATGATGTAGTCCTGATGGCTTCATCTGGCCGGGATCTTCAGCTCTCACTGGATCGGTTCGCAGCCGAGTGTGAAGCGACCGGAATGAGAATCAGCACCTCCAAGTCTGAGTCCATGGTTCTCGCCCGGAAAAGGGTGGAGTGCCATCTCCGGGTTGGGGAGGAGACCCTGCCCCAAGTGGAGGAGTTCAAGTACCTAGGAGTCTTGTTCACGAGTGAGGGAAGAGTGGATCGTGAGATCGACAGGCGGATCGGTGCAGCGTCTTCAGTAATGCGGACGTTGTATCGATCCGTTGTGGTGAAGAAGGAGCTGAGCCGGAAGGCAAAGCTCTCAATTTACCGGTCGATCTACGTTCCCATCCTCACCTATGGTCATGAGCTTTGGGTCATGACCGAAAGGATAAGATCACGGGTACAAGCGGCCGAAATGAGTTCCCTCCGCCGGGTGGCGGGGCTCTCCCTTAGAGATAGGGTGAGAAGCTCTGCCATCCGGGAGGAGCTCAACGTAAAGCCGCTGCTCCTCCACATCGAGAGGAGCCAGATGAGGTGGTTCGGGCATCTGGTCAGGATGCCACCCGAACGCCTCCCTAGGGATGTGTTTAGGGCACGTCCAGCTGGTAGGAGGCCACGGGGAAGACCCAGGACACGTTGGAAAGACTATGTCTCCCGGCTGGCCTGGGAACGCCTCGGGATCCCCCGGGAAGAGCTAGACGAAGTGGCTGGAGATAGGGAAGTCTGGGCTTCCCTGCTTAGGCTGCTGCCCCCGCGACCCGACCTCGGATAAGCGGAAGATGATGGATGGATGGATGGATCTCATGGCATTCAATCCATCGCAACTGGACTGCTTGGTTTGTCTTATAAGACGTGTCGCCTCTCATCCGAGTAGGCTTCATCAGTTCGTGCTCATAGACTTAGATTGGTCAGAGTTACTCAAGTATGCCATTTGTGCCATTTGTTTGCAACTGAATAGAATGCTAACGTAGGTGATTTTGACTCTTCTGGACTGGTATTAGTTGATCCACAGCAATCGTTCTGCCACACAATACCTCAGTACTAATGAGGGGAAATTACACTGTCGTTAGCTTTGATAATTGGATTGTTGTTTGCATTTTAACCGTTGTTTTTCTCACTACTATAGGGCGAAACCATGCTTACCCAGGCATACCCTCCTGGTTTTGGAGTATAAACATTTGGGGTATTGGCACCAGCTGCCGGTTTCACGGCGGGAGAGGGGTTAGTGCGTCTGCCTCACAATACGAAGGTCCTGAGTAGTCAGCGTTCAATCCCGGGCTCGGGATCTTTCTGTGTGGAGTTTGCATGTCCTCCCCGTGACTGCGTGGGTTCCCTCCGGGTACTCCGGTTTCCTCCCATTTCCAAAGACATGCACCTGGGGATAGGTTGATTGGCAACACTAAATGGTCCCGAGTGTGTGAATGTGAATGTTGTCTGTCTATCTGTGTTGGCCCTGCGATGAGGTGGCGACTTGTCCAGGGTATACACCACCTTCCACCCAATTGTAGCTGAGATAGGCACCAGTGCCCCCCGCGACCCCAAAGGGAATAAGCGGTAGAAAAATGGATGTATGGATGGGGCACCAGCTGCTACCATACTTGCCAACCCTCCCA
The DNA here is from genome assembly GCF_033978795.1 of Nerophis ophidion. Classification (NCBI taxonomy): domain Eukaryota; kingdom Metazoa; phylum Chordata; class Actinopteri; order Syngnathiformes; family Syngnathidae; genus Nerophis; species Nerophis ophidion. The sequence continues at coordinate 43,065,665 of NC_084624.1, forward strand.
ATTTTCCCGGGAGACTCCCGAATTTTAGTACCCCTCCCGAAAATCTCCCCGGGCAACCATTCTCCCGAATTTCTCCCGATTTCCATCCGGACAACAATATCGGGGGCGCGCCTTAAAGGCACTGCCTTAAGCGTCTTCTCTCACCTGAAAAGGAGACTATTATATATGTCTCCGTTATCCATAGGTTTATCTATAACCCATAAAGTAGGCAGGCACGGAGCTATTTCTCAGCATGTGTTTATTCCAGCCGGCACGTTCATTCACTGACAAAAATCATCCGGATTCCCATCATGCATTGCTTCAAAACTACAGCGAGTAGTAATGTCCAAAAACATAACAGAGACAAAGCATAAGAATGAAGAAGAGATATGGCGACGACAGGTAAGAAGAAGAAGTACGCTTGCAAGCTCTAAAATGATTGGAAAAAATAATTTTAATTCATCCAGGACAGTTCGAAGGGGAAGTGGTATGCTGCCTGCAAATTTTGTAGATCAGACTTCTCCATTGAACACGGTGGATAAACGGATATACTCAAGTCCCACTGGGTGTGAGTTTCCCTTGCCCTTATGTGGGCCTACCGAGGATGTCGTAGTGGTTTGTGTTGTGGTTTGTGCAGCCCTTTGAGACACTAGGGATTTAGGGCTATATAAGTTAACATTGATTGATTGATTGATTCATAAACCGATTAATAATATATATGTATAAGAAATACATACATCTCCCGAATTCGGACATATCTTAGTGTCTTAATGAAATTAAACAATGGATGTCCGCTAACTTTTTGCAACTCAACGCCAAAAAAACGGAAATGCTGATTATCGGTCCTGCTAGACACCGACCTCTATTTAATAATACAACTCTAACATTTGACAACCAAACAATTAAACAAGGCGACACGGTAAAGAATCTGGGTATTATCTTCGACCCAACTCTCTCCTTTGAGGCACACATTAAAAGCGTTACTAAAACGGCCTTCTTTCATCTCCGTAATATCGCTAAAATTCGCTCCATTCTGTCCACTAAAGACGCTGAGATCATTATCCATGCGTTTGTTACGTCTCGTCTCGATTACTGTAACGTATTATTTTCGGGTCTCCCCATGTCTAGCATTAAAAGATTACAGTTGGTACAAAATGCGGCTGCTAGACTTTTGACAGGAACAAGAAAGTTTGATCACATTACGCCTGTACTGGCTCACCTGCACTGGCTTCCTGTGAACTTAAGATGTGACTTTAAGGTTTTACTACTTACGTATAAAATACTACACGGTCTAGCTCCATCCTATCTTGCCGATTGTATTGTACCGTATGTCCCGGCAAGAAATCTGCGTTCAAAGGACTCCGGCTTATTAGTGATTCCCAAAGCCCAAAAAAGTCTGCGGGCTATAGAGCGTTTTACGTTCGGGCTCCAGTACTCTGGAATGCCCTCCCGGTAACAGTTCGAGATGCCACCTAAGTAGAAGCATTTAAGTCTCACCTTAAAACTCATTTGTTTACTCTAGCCTTTAAATAGACTCCCTTTTTAGACCAGTTGATCTGCCGTTTCTTTTCTTTTTCTCCTATGTTCCACTCTCCCTTGTGGAGGGGGTCCGGTCCGATCCAGTGGCCATGTACTGCTCGCCTGTGTATCGGCTGGGGACATCTCTGCGCTGCTGATCCACCTCCGCTTGGGATGTTTTCCTGCTGGCTCCGCTGTGAACGGGACTCTCGCTGCTGTGTTGGATCCGCTTTGGACTGGACTCTCGCGACTGTGTTGGATCCATTATGGATTGAACTTTCACAGTATCATGTTAGACCCGCTCCACATCCATTGCTTTCCTCCTCTCCAAGGTTCTCATAGTCATCATTGTCACCGACGTCCCACTGGGTGTGAGTTTTCCTTGCCCTTATGTGGGCCTACCGAGGATGTCGTAGTGGTTTGTGCAGCCCTTTGAGACACTAGTGATTTAGGGCTATATAAGTAAACATTGATTGATTGATTGATTGATATCAAGGTTGGCAAGTATGGCCGCTACACTAAATCTGACCAAAAGTCTATTAGCACGAACTGATGAAGCCTACTCGGATGAGATTCGAAACGTCTGATACAAAGCAAACAGTCCTGAGATCCCCATGATCTGAATGAATGAGACCATTCATATTTATGCATTTGAAAAAGTAAACAAATAGCTAACAATAGAGACAACATATCAAAGGTCCTCTATTGCGCCATAAAACCCTCCAAAAGATCATCCAGAAACGCCATTTACATGTCCATCCATTTTCTACCGCTTGTCCCTTTTGGGTTGTGGTGGGTGGTGGAGCCTATCTAAGCTGCACTCTGGCGGAAGGCGGTTTACGCCCTGGACAAGTCGCCACCTCATCACAGGGCCAACACAGACAGACAGACAACATTCACACTCACATTCACACACTCGAGCCAAATTATGGTGTTTGTGTGTTGTGTAGATTTAGCTCTTAGCTCTTCCATTGAAAGGATTTCTACTCCCCAGCAGGTTCTTGCGGCCCAAATGATCCTTTAGGATGACAAATCAATCCATCATCAAGGCTCAGTTTACAGAGCCAAACTCTTTTTAAGCTTTTTCTTTCTGCTCTTCATCTTGGTGGCTCACTCTTCCCCCTCCGTGTTGGATTGCTTTTTCCATTCCCCAGTTCAAACGCGAGTATCCTTCCACACTTCCTGTACCTGTCTTGCACTTAATGGTCCATGTTAGTGTGAAGCAAGTGAGCGAGGCCCATGATCTAATCTAGAATGTTCCATAGAGATTCTATTAGTGTTGCTTGGCTAAAATGCAGCAAGAAGGTTGCAGTTTTAAAGGAAAACTAGGGCTGGGCGGCAAGGCCTTTTGTTGATATCTCGATATTTTTAGACCATAACGCGATACACAATATTTATCTCGATATATTGCCTTAGCCTTGAATGAACACTTGATGCATATAATCACAGCAGCATGATGATATTTTTGTGTCTACATTAAAACATTCTTCTTCATACTGTATTAATATATGCTACTTTCAAACTTTCATGCATTTGAAGTACTGGCTGTCCAGAGTCGAGACCCAGGATGGACCGCTCGTCGGGACCCAGGATGGACCGCTCGCCTGTATCGGTTGGGGACATCTCTACGCTGCTGATCCGCCTCCGCTTGAGATGGTCTCCTGTGGACGGGACTCTCGCTGCTGTCTTGGATCCGCTTGAACTGAACTCTCGCGGCTGTGTTGGAGCCACTATGGATTGAACTGTCACAGTATCATGTTAGACCCGCTCGACATCCATTGCTTTCGGTCCCCTAGAGGGGGGGGGTAGCCCACATCTGAGGTCCTATCCAAGGTTTATCATAGTCAGCATTGTCACTGGCGTCCCACTGGATGTGAATTCTCCCTGCCCACTGGGTGTGAGTTTTCCTTGCCCTTTTGTGGGTTCTTCCGAGGATGTTGTAGTCGTAATGATTTGTGCAGTCCTTTGAGACATTTGTGATTTGGGGCTATATAAATAAACATTGATTGATTGATTGATTGATTTCATGTATTTCCTTGAATTGCCGCTGGGGTGCTAATTGATTTAAAACCTCTTTCTCATTCCTGCGCTTACCAAAGGCATGTGGTAAAAATAAGCATGCGCTAATTATTTTAAAACCTCTTCTCACTCCGGCACTTACCAAAGGTATGCAGTAAAAATTTGAGTGTGATGTAAGCTTGGACCTTAAATCCTATTGAATAGCTCTTAATCTTCTTCCCTTTATGCGATTTCAAATGACCGGTATTGAAATCAGCCTCCTCCATTTTGAAAATGATGACAGGGGAAGTGACAGACGGTAATACTAAGCATGCGCTAATTATTTTGGGAAGCGAGTTTGACCCGGCAGTAATTGAAGGCAGGCGCTTACTATATGCCCTGCGCCAATTCAAGGGAATACGGTAAGTCAATTTAGCAAAACTGTATTTATTAAACAGTTATTAAGCAGTGGCACAAACATTCATGTCATTTCCAAAACAGAAAGTGCAAGATTGTCAGAGACATTTTAAAACAAGCTATGAGTGCACTTTTGTGCATGATGTCACCAAGATGTCACATCAAAACAACACCTAATTAAAGTGCACTTTTTGTACAGAAGTGAAGTGAAGTGAATTATATTTATATAGCGCTTTTCTCAAGTGACTCAAAGCGCTTTACATAGTGAAACCCAATATCTAAGTTACATTTAAACCAGTGTGGGTGGCACTGGGAGCAGGTGGGTAAAGTGTCTTGCCCAATGACACAACTGCAGTGACTAGGATGGCGGAAGCAGAACACCACTACAATAGTTCAAAACAAATAAAGTGCACTTTTGTGCATGATGTCACACAAGATATTTCAATAACTTTCAAATAATAGGTTCCTGCGGACTTTATCTCCTTCTGTCGTTGACTTTTTTTTTCATATGGTGTTGATCTGGAAATAGTTGCTTCGGCATTTTGTTGGCGTGGCACCGAATGGAGATGTTGACATGCGGAGTTTCAAGCACTCCTTATAATCTAGCGGTTGACTTTTCAAATGATGCTACATTAGCAGTGCTGCTACTTTTTGTAGCAACGCTTTTGCCGCATAAATGTTGAATATATTCCCGCTTGAAGCCAAACCACCGTCAGACAATGGATCTTCTTCGGATTCCTCCATTAGTTACCAGATTCACACCTTTTCTCTCTCGTATTACCACTCGTTAGCATCACAGCTAACGTTACCATGTCGCTACCTCTCTGCTCCGCGGGAGCGTGTGACGTTGCACACGTGACGTACGTAAGAAGGTGCCCTTGGTTTAAGTTTCTGTGAGAAGGAGAGACCACAGAGTGGGAAACGCATGCAGTGTAATGCCCGCAGCTAAAAGCAACTGCATGAGAACGTATACTTGAATATCACTATATAGTCATTTTCTATATCGCACAGAGACAAACTCGCAATATATCAAGTATATCGATATATGGCCCAGGGGAACTGCTCTTTTTTTGCCTATCATTCACAATCCTTATATAAGACCTTCTGACAGGTAAACAAATACAAGCAAAAGTCTACTTACAGTGCAGCGTTTAAAAACAATCCAAACAACTTTGATAAGGTTTTGTATACACACTGTAAGTACTGTATATATGTAATGTAGTATCAAGAACCATCATAATAACATTTAAAATGTTCATATTTTGCTCATTTTAAACATTTGGCATTCATTTCAAAAACATGTCACGACGTTCCCTTTTACTTCAACAACATCACTGATTATTGCTCACGGCAGACGTTATGAGAACCAAACAACATAATAAAAAATCCCTTACTGTACAGTGTCTGCTCTCACAGGGATGCAAATTGTTAGGATGTTCATATATTCCAGTGTAAATGAAGAATCACTCATACTCCTCGCAAAAAAGGTCATTGTTAACCAAACAACATAATAAAACATCACTTACTGTACAATGTCTGCTCTCACAAGGGATGCAAATTGTTAGGATGTTCATATATTCCAGTGTAAATGAAGAATCACTCATACTCCTCGCAAAAAAGGTCATTGTTAACCAAACAACATAATAAAACATCACTTACTGTACAATGTCTGCTCTCACAAGGGATGCAAATTGTTAGGATGTTCATATATTCCAGTGTAAATGAAGAATCACTCACACTCCTCGCAAAAAAGGTCATTGTTAACCAAACAACATAATAAAACATCACTTACTGTACAATGTCTGCTCTCACAAGGGATGCAAATTGTTAGGATGTTCATATATTCCAGTGTAAATGAAGAATCACTCATACTCCTCGCAAAAAAGGTCATTGTTAACCAAACAACATAATAAAACATCACTTACTGTACAATGTCTGCTCTCATAAGGGATGCAAATTGTTAGGATGTTCATATATTCCAGTGTAAATGAAGAATCACTCATACTCCTCGCAAAAAAGGTCATTGTTGCCATATCCGGGTCTAAATTGGATGCCAAAAATGACCAACTTGTTAGATGATGTCCTCATTCGTATCATGGCGAGAGACATTATTTCTGATCTAATAAACGTTCACGAGCACCAAGGCGAGGAAGCAGCTCATCAGCCGATGATGTCAATATTGCAGCAACATTTGATTCCCGAGCGCGGCCACCGCTGCTGCTCACTGCTCCCCTCACATCCCAGCGGGTGGAACAAGGGGATAGGTCAAATTCAGAGGGTAATTTCACCACACCTAGTGTGTGTGTGTGTGTGTGACTATCAGTGGTACTTTACTTTAACTTTAACTAACTAGTTTGCAATCTGTGGGAACGGTGCCGCTAAAAATAGTATACCTATGTTAGCGCTTATAACAGATGTGTCCAAAATGTGGCCCGGGGGCCCTTTGCGGCCCGCAGCTCAGGTATTGTTGGGCCGCAGCATACTGTTGAAATAATTAACAAGTAAAAAAATGTTTTTAAATAGTATTGTAGGAAGAAAAATAATGACATTTTGTAATAATAATAATGATTAAATAATTATACTATATAATAGCTTTCATTGTTATGCTGATGACACCCAACTCTACATGCCCCTAAAGCTGACCAACACGCCGGATTGTAGTCAGCTGGAGGCGTGTCTTAATGAAATCAAGCAATGGATGTCCGCTAATTTTTTGCAACGTAACGCCAAAAAAACGGAAATGCTGATTATCGGTCCTGCTAGACACCGACCTCTATTTAATGATACAACTCTAACATTTGACAACCAAACAATTAAACAAGGCGACACGGTAAAGAACCTGGGTGTTATCTTCGACCCAACTCTCTCCTTTGAGTCACACATTAAAAGCGTTACTAAAACGGCCTTCTTTCATCTCCGTAATATCGCCAAAATTCGCTCCATTTTGTCCACTAAAGACGCTGAGATCATTATCCATGCGTTTGTTACACCTCGTCTCGATTACTGTAACGTATTATTTTCGCGTCTCCCCATGTCTAGCATTAAAAGATTACAGTTGGTACAAAATGCGGCTGCTAGACTTTTGACAAGAACAAGAAAGTTTGATCACATTACGCCTGTACTGGCTCACCTGCACTGGCTTCCTGTGCACTTAAGATGTGACTTTAAGGTTTTACTACTTACGTATAAAATACTACACGGTCTAGCTCCATCCTATCTTGCCGATTGTATTGTACCATATGTCCCGGCAAGAAATATGCGTTCAAAGGACTCCGGCTTATTAGTGATTCCCAAAGCCCAAAAAAAGTCTGCGGGCTATAGAGCGTTTTCATTTCGGGCTCCAGTACTCTGGAATGCCCTCCCGGTAAAAGTTCGAGATGCCACCTCAGTAGAAGCATTTAAGTCTCACCTTAAAACTCATTTGTATACTCTAGCCTTTAAATAGACTCCCTTTTTAGACCAGTTGATCTGCCGTTTCTTTTCTTTTTCTCCTATGTCCCACTCTCCCTTGTGGAGGGGGTCCGGTCCGATCCGTTTGCCATGTACTGCTTGCCTGTGTATCGGCTGGGGACATCTCTGCGCCGCTGATCCGCCTCCGCTTGGGATGGTTTCCTGCTGGCTCCGCTGTGAACGGGACTCTCGCTGCTGTGTTGGATCCGCTTTGGACTGGACTCTTGCGACTGTGTTGGATCCATTATGGATTGAACTTTCACAGTATCATGTTAGACCCGCTCGACATCCATTGCTTTCCTCCTCTCCAAGGTTCTCATAGTCATCATTGTCACCGACGTCCCACTGGGTGTGAGTTTTCCTTGCCCTTATGTGGGCCTACCGAGGATGTCGTAGTGGTTTGTGCAGCCCTTTGAGACACTAGTGATTTAGGGCCATATAAGTAAACATTGATTGATTGATTGATATACCTATTACTCAAACTTATGATTATAGGCTTTGTCATCTACTGTACAGCACAAAGCTGCTGCAAGTATTTTGTTTATATCTCTCGCTCTATATACATATATATATATATATATATATATATATATATATATATATATATATATATATATATATATATATATATAGTCTGTTTTAAGTATTTAACATTTTTTTAACAAATAAAATGTAAAAATGGCCCCCGCATGGTTTGACTTTTTTGTATGGGGCCCTTGGTAAAAAAAAACGTTTGATCACCGCTGGCTTATAATAACAATATCACTAATACTTGGTTAATATTTGTCAGACTTGGTCAAAAGCAGGAATTCATTTGGCAGGCCTTTATTTTGAAAGCTTCCTTTCACCTCCAGAGTCAGGGCAATTCAACATTAGCATCAACTAAACTAGTGGGCGAAAAAGGTTTAAAAAAAAGGAACAACTGAAAATCACTCCGAAAGGAGGAAAACACAAAAATAATAAACTATACTTGGCGCCGTATATTCTATTAAATTTATTATAAACAAAAACAGCTCCAACGGGAGGAAGAAACGATGGCTATGAAACTTCTACACTGTCTCTAATCTAATAAAGGTTAACAAAAAATATCCCTCAAAAATTTGAGGAAAAGGCAGAACTGTAAGAAAAACTGAAAACTCACCGCTTTGGCTGCAAAACTAAATAACACAAAATCACTCTGCTGAGGAGGAGAAAAAGACAACTCAAAATATCAACGAGGGAATTCATGATCAAGGTATTTAAACATGAGACAAGGCAAGGCATGGACAGGAGGCTAGAGAGGCAGGAATAAACGAGACAATCTGGCACAGAACAAAGGGAGGCGTAGGCTTATGAGACACATGAGGTAGGTGGAAACAATCAGGGATGATGTCACACTGATGACACAAAAGGAAGGGCAAGTGACCTAAAATGAGAGGAGTTACTTTTCAAAATAAAACATGCGATCCACAAAACAAGACATTCAGGTCACGAAATGTAAATGGAGTATTGTTGGCGCTTTTTGGATGTTAATTTAGAGAGTTTAAGGGGTGGAATAGAGTACCTCCCGTTGACTCCATTATAAGCTTATATTATGGGTTAGAACGCATTAAAAAAAAATATATATTCTTCTTGTCTCTCATAATGATTGTGAACCATAGGCAAAATCCCCCCTAAAAAGTATTGTTGCCCTTTCAAGTATTGTTGCTTGACTAAGATACAAAAGGAAAGTTGCAGGTAAAATTCCTTTTATCAATCAATCAATGTTTACTTATATAGCCCTAAATCACTAGTGTCTCAAAGGGCTGCACAAACCACTACGACATCCTCGGTAGGCCCACATAAGGGCAAGGAAAACTCACACCCAGTGGGACATCGGTGACAATAATGACTATGAGAACATGATACTGTGAAAGATCAATCCATAATGGATCCAACACAGTCGCGAGAGTCCAGTCCAAAGCGGATCCAACACAGCAGCGAGAGTCCCGTTCACAGTGGAGCCAGCAGGAAACCATCCCAAGCGGAGGCTGATCAGCAGCGCAGAGATGTCCCCAGCCGATACACAGGCGAGCAGTACATGGCCACCGGATCGGACCGGACCCCCTCCACAAAGGAGAGTGGGACATAGAAGAAAAAGAAAAGAAACGGCAGATCAACTGGTCTAAAAAGGGAGTCTATTTAAAGGCTAGAGTATACAAATGAGTTTTAAGGTGAGACTTAAATGCTTCTACTGAGGTGGCATCTCGAACTGTTACCGGGAGGGCATTCCAGAGTACTGGAGCCCGAAATGAAAAAGCTCTACAGCCCGCAGACTTTTTTTGGGCTTTGGGAATCACTAATAAGCCGGAGTCCTTTGAACGCAGATTTTTTGCCGGGACATATGGTACAATACAATCGGCAATATAGGATGGAGCTAGACCGTGTAGTATTTTATACGTAACTAGTAAAACCTTAAAGTCACATCTTAAGTGCACAGGAAGCCAGTGCAGGTGAGCCAGTCCAGGCGTAATGTGATCAAACTTTCTTGTTCTTGTCAAAAGTCTAGCAGCCGCATTTTGTACCAACTGTAATCTTTTAATGCTAGACATGGGGAGACCCGAAAATAATACGTTACAGTAATCGAGACGAGACGTAACAAACGCATGGATAATGATCTCAGCGTCTTTAGTGGACAGAATGGAGCGAATTTTAGCGATATTACGGAGATGAAAGAAGGCCGTTTTAGTAACGCTTTTAATGTGTGACTCAAAGGAGAGAGTTGGGTCGACGATAATACTTTTATCATTTTTGGGTAAAAAAGAAGGTGTTTAAATGTTACATTCCGGAGGTTTCTTGTGTATTTTTTAAGTGAAAGCTTAGGTGTAATATATTTCTTTGATCATTTGTTGTGTGTTTTCTAATGTGGCTCTTCAATAAAAAGGATTATTTTTTTGCAGTTGTTATTGATGTATGTCGTCACTTTTGATGTGTAGTTTGTCAGTGGAGGACAAAAAAAAAAAGCTGCACATTAGCCTGATCGTGACAGGCATCACACGGAAAAATAAATGTGTTGTTTTCCTCATTAAGATCATTTTGAAAATGTTTGCCATGCATGGCTGCGACATTAGGACATTAAGACACAGGGTGAATTAAATAAATAATAAAAAAAAACGGTCCTAATGGAATGCTAATAGAGAAATAATGCAGCGTGCTGTAAGTCACTCTTCTTCGCTAATTGCGTTAGAATCCGAGTGGGAACATCGGTCCTCGTGCTGCACGATTGCACTTCAAGGTTGCAGAGACTATCTGGACAAACATTAGCTAGAATCTGCCATTAGATGGTTGCAGTGGTTAATTCCAGTAAAATATTAGCAGAATTTCAAAGTGCGCAAACTCGTCGTTTTGTTGGGACATATACAAACCCCGTTTCCATATGAGTTGGGAAATTGTGTTAGATGTAAATATAAACGGAATACAATGATTTGCAAATCATTTTCAACCCATATTCAGTTGAATATGCTACAAAGACAACATATTTGATGTTCGAACTGATTAACATTTTTTATTTTCTTTTGCAAATAATCATTAACTTTAGAATTTGATGCCAGCAACACGTGATAAAGAAGTTGGGAAAGGTGGCAATAAATACTGATAAAGTTGAGGAATGCTCATCAAACACTTATTTGGAACATCCCACAGGTGTGCAGGCTAATTGGGAACAGGTGGGTGCCATGATTGGGTGTAAAAACAGCTTCCTAAAAAATGCTCAGTCCTTCAGAAGAAAGGATGGGGAGAGGTACACCCCTTTGTCCACAACTGCGTGAGCTAATAGTCAAACAGTTTAAGAACAACGTTTCTCAAAGTGCAATTGCAAGAAATTTAGGGATTTCAACATCTACGGTCCATAATATCATCAAAAGGTTCCGAGATTTTGGAGAAATCACTCCACGTGACCGGCATGGCCGGAAACCAACATTGAATGACTGTGACCTTCAATCCCTCAGACGGCACTGTATCAAAAACCGACATCAATCTCTAAAGGATATCACCACATGGGCTCAGGAACACTTCAGAAAACCACTGTCACTAAAAACAGTTCGTCGTTACATCTGTAAGCGCAAGTTAAAGCTCTACTATGCAAAGCGAAAGCCATTTATCAACAACATCCAGAAACTCCGCCGGCTTCTCTGGGACTGAGATCACCTAAGATGGACTGATGCAAAGTGGAAAAGTGTTCTGTGGTCTGATGAGTCCACATTTCAAATTGTTTTTGGAAATATGCGACATCGTGTCATGCAGACCATTGGGGAAGCAAACCATCCAGACTGTTATCGAGGCAAAGTTCAAAAGCCAGCATCTGTGATGGTATGGGGGTGCATTAGCGCCCAAGGTATGGGTAACTTACACATATGTAAGTTACCCATTGCACCATTAATGCTGAAAGGTACATACAGGTTTTGGAACAACATATGCTGCCATCTAAGCGCCATCTTAATCATGGACGGCCCTGCTAATTTCAGCAAGACAATGCAAAGCCACATTCAGCACGCGTTACAACAGCGTTGCTTCGTAAAAAAAGAGTGTTGCAGCTACTTTCCTGGCCCGCCTGCAGTCCAGACCTGTCTCCCATCGAAAATGTGTGGCACATTATGAAGCATAAAATACGACAGCGGAGACCCCGGACTGTTGAATGTCTGAAGCTCTACATAAAACAAGAATGGGAAAGAATTCCACTTTTAAAGCTTCAACAATTAGTTTCCTCAGTTCCCAAATGTTTATTGAGTGTTGTTAAAAGAAAAGGTGATGTAACACAGTGGTGAACATGCCCTTTCCCAACTACTTTGGCACGTGTTGCAGCCATGAAATTCTTAGTTAAATATTATTTGCAAAAAAAAATAAAAAATGTTATGAGTTTGAACATCAAAAATGGTGTCTTTGTAGTGCATTCAACTGAGTATGGGTTGAAAAGGACTTGCAAATCATTGTATTCCGTTTATATTTACATCTAACACAATTTCCCAACTCATATGGAAACGGGGTTTGTGTAATAGTGTGATGTTGTTGCGCTATATTATGAACGAGACAGTGTTATGTTTTATTTTGAAGTATTGGTTTTATTTTGAAGAACCGAATGTCTTCTTCAGGAAGTGACTGCGTTTTTTTCGGATATTTACTTCCTGTTCTACCGGACTTTTGCTGATGAGGTAATAGTTCTTCATTGCTCTGTGTTTCTTGTTTAAATATTATTTCTAAACTTTCATAATACTTTAAAAGTTGACACATTAATGTTGTAGGTATAAGTGATGTGTGGTTTTAAGTATTTTTTAATGCACAATTTTGTTAAATAAGGACTAGAGCGTCGAATGTTGGAAATGTTTGGTCATAATTACACATGGTATTTACGCAGGTATCACTCCGCCAGAAAAGTAGAGACCTGTGTATGTCTTTCATGTTTCCAACAAAGGTATGTGGATTTGTGTATTATTATTTTTTTGTGATAAAACGTTTTTGTTAATGTAATTTAAATGATTATTTTTATATGAATGAATGTTGTTTACTTCCTCTTCTATCGGACTTTTGCTGATGAGGTATCACTCCGCCAGAAAAGTAGAGACCTGTGTATGTGTTTCATGTTTCCAACAAAGGTATGTGGATTTGTGTATTATTATTTTTTTGTGATAAAACGTTTTTGTTAATGTAATTTAAATGATTATTTTCATATGAATGAATGTTGTTTACTTCCTCTTCTATCGGACTTTTGCTGATGAGGTATCACTCCGCCAGAAAAGTAGAGACCTGTGTATGTGTTTCATGTTTCCAACAAAGGTGTCCAATAAATGATGAAACGACGGAATGGTGGAGTGTCTCCTACATAAAATAATACACAACGCAGAATAAGACTCACTACATTTGTACAACCCCATTTTTTATTACCCAACCATTAAGGATTACCTTTTGCCTCATTTAGGTGCTCAGCTGAAGAGAGTATCTGGTTGAAGCCGGTGGAGAGCTTGGTGATGCTCTCCGCTGTGGGCCTCTCAAGCCTTCGCCGTTAATTACGTGTTAAAGCGCCGTTAATGAAACAAGGAGGCGAGTGTGCCTGCCATGTCCTCACCTTCGGGGTATTTGTTAGCGCTGCGCAAAAGGCTCTGCATTTCAATTAATCAATTAACAAGTTGTCCACTGGCAGCTTTGGAACACACACACACACACACACACACACACACCGGCTTCTGTTGAATAATGCAACAGTCTTAATCAGCTTGTTCCATCCACACGCAGAGAATTCAAATGATGCGGAGGGGCTCTCCTACGCAAAATCTTAGCTGCCAGCGCCGTCGCTAAAGATAAGTCCCACTAACTCTGCCGCCTTCTTGGGTTTGCTTCTTGCAGCTATGACGCAATGACCATTTCACACTCACAGCACATTGTATCGATCGATCAATCCATCAATCAAAGTTTACTTATATAGCCCAATGTGACAGGTCTCCAGCCGTCATCGTGTGGGTTGCCGTGACCATCGATGCAAGACGCATTGTAACAGGATTGACTCTTGTTTATTATTTCAATGAACACGTTTTCTTGCCAGTCGGTCACGCAAATTTTTTAGCGCGACCTCTCTTCCTGCTCGTCGCGGCGCGCCTTTCGGTGGCTGGTGGCTGCGTCTTCCGCGGGGGCTCATCTCTCTCTGGGTCGCTCTCGTCGTCTTCGTTGTCGGGTGTTTCCTCTCCTACTTCTGCCACGATTGCTCCTCCTTCTCCCCTTCTACGCTGCAGCAGAAGATGCACGGATTGAGAGCAGGTGTGTCGTTAATGCACCTGACTCTGATAGGTAGGTAGGTAGTAAGGGTGTGGGAAAAAATCGATTCGATATCGAATCGTTTATTTTGTGCAATTCAGAATTGATTCTAATTTTTAAAAAATCGATTAAAAAAACATTTTTTTTTTAAATCAATCCAACAAACCACTAAACAACAATACCATAAAATCCATCCATCCATTTTCTACCGCTTATTCCCTTTTGGGGTCGCGGGGGGCGCTGGCGCCTATCTCAGCTACAATCGGGCGGAAGGCGGGGTACACCCTGGACAAGTCGCCACCTCATCGCAGGGCCAACACAGATAGACAGACCATACCATAACAATGCAATCCAATTCCAAAACCAAACCTGACCCAGCAACACTCAGAACTGCAATAAACAGAGCAATTGAGAGGAGACACAAACACGACACGGAACAAACCAAAAGTAGTGAAACAAAAATGAATATTATCAAACAGTATCAATATTAGTTATAATTTCAGCATAGCAGTGATTAAAAATCCCTCATTGACATTATCATTAGACAATTATAACAATTAAAAAAAAGTGTCACAGTGGCTTGCATCGCATCTCATAAGCTTGACAACACACTGTGTCCGAAATTTTCACAAAGATAAAATAAGTCATATTTTTGGTTCGTTTAATAGTTAAAACAAATTTACATAATTGCAATCAGTTGATAAAACATTGTCCTTTACAATAATAAAAGTTTTTAAAATGTTTTATCTACTATGCTTGCATGTCAGCAGACTGGGGTAGATCCTGCTGAAATCCTATGTATTGAATGAATACAGAATCATTTTGAATCGGAAAAATATCGTTTTTGAATCAAGAATCGAATTGAATCGAAAAAATCGATATATTATCGAACCGTGACCCCAAGAATCGATATTGAATCGAACGGTGGGACACCCAAAGATTCACAGCCCTAGTAGGTAGGTATGTCTTTATTGTCAATGCAACAAGTACAACAAAACTTTGTTTTCAGCACAAACCTGTTCAAGATTAGACAAACAGTGTGCAGGGTTACAGAACAAGAATGCTGATGGGTCGCCATAAGGCGCCCCTTAAAAGATGGGAAAAAGGTAAACGCTGGGGAAGGATGAGTACAAAAATACAATCCAGACTGGGCTCCTAAGGGGGCCCAGTTCGGAGTGAGAAAAAAACCTCCATGGCAAAGCACATATACATATTACAACATACATCTCGAGATATCTAGCAACAGAGGGAAGGTAGTTCAAGGTCATTGTGGTCGGTCGCAGCTCTCAGGCGCTGACAATCCATTAATCACCCTTACAGGATTTGCGTGTATGTGTGGCGTATATTTTTTTTGTGGATGTGTGTGTGTGTGTATGTATATAAGCCCATAGTGTGTCTCTGTTCCACGGCCTTGATGTATTTGCCGTCGTTCGTGTCGCTCCAGGCGTGCCCCGCCTCTCCGCTCCACTGCATGCTCAGCCTCCTGACCGCCATCTTGGGCAGGACCACTGTTTGTCCTAGCCTGCTGTCGGCTCCATCCGTCCACCCCCTGTAAATCACGATTGTCTTAAAGGGCTGCACAAGCCACAACAACATCTTCGGCTCAGTTCCCACATTTATTAGGTACACTTGCACAATCTAAGGTCTAATACATGCTTTTTTTGATTGATTGATTGATACTTTTATTAGTAGATTGCACAGTGCAGTACATATTCCGTACAATTGACTACCCTAATAATTTTTTCGACTTGTTTAAGCCGGGGTCCACGTTAATCAAGTCATAGTACAAATATATACTATCAGCATAATACAGTCATCACACAAGTTAATCATCAGAGTATATACATTCGAGTGTCAAAACAAGTATATTATGTTAACAACAAAGTAGAGAGCTCCAGAATGAAAATGTGATAATCCTGATTTTGTTAAATGGACAAAAAAAACAAAAATAACAACCCAGAATAGAATTGAGTATTTTTTAAATTGTTGGCCAATCCTGCCCCTTTGTTTTCATACATTGTCTCTGTTTTTAACCATGTTTATTTTTATATTGTTTTTAGACTTATTTTTTTATTTTTTTTATTCAGTCATTAGTGGAGCTAAGGATAATATTTGAATAGAGATGTCCGATAATTGTGGACTGCCGATATTAAAGGCCGATAAATGCTTTAAAATGTCGGAAATTTTTTGTATCGGTTTAAAAAGTAAATTGTATTACTGTCCGTGTACGGACTGGTACACAGACGTAGGGAGATGTACAGAGCGCCAATAGACCTTAAAGGCACTGCCTTTGCGTGCCGGCCCATTCACATTATATCTACGGCTTTTCACACAGACGAGTGAATGCAAGGCATACTTGAACAGCCATACAGGTCACACTGAGGGTAGCCGTATTAACAACTTTAACACTGTTACAAATATGCGCCACACTGTAAACCCACACCAAACAAAAATGACAAACACATTTCGGGAGAACATCCACACCCTAACAACATAAACACAACAGAAAAAATACCCAGAAACCCTTGCAACACTAACTCTTCCGGGGCGCTACAATATGCACCCCACCGCTACCCCCCACATCCCACAACCCCACCCACCTCAACCTCCTCATGCCCTCTCATTGAGAGCATGTCCCAAATTCCAAGCTGCTGTTTTGAGGCATGTTAAAAAAAAATGCACTTTGTGACTTCAATAATAAATATGGCAGTGCCATGTTGGCATTTATTTCCATAACTTGAGTTGATTTATTTTGGAAAACCTTGTTACGTTGTTTAATGCAGTGGTCCCCAACCTTTTTGTATCCGCGGACCGGTCAACGCTTAATAATTTATCCCTTTTTTTTTTTTTTTCTGCTTTGTCATGAAAAAGGGACTTTTTTGTCATGAAAAAGGGAGGTTTCTGTGGTTGGTGCACTAATTGTAAGTGTATATTGTGTTTTTTATGTTGATTTAATAAAAATAAAAAAATATTTTTTTTTTTATCAAAAATTCTTCTGCGGCCCGGTATCGGGCCACGGCCCGATTGGTTGGGGACCACTGGTTTAGTGCATCCAGCGGGACATCACAACAAAATTAGGCAAATAATGTATTAATTCCACAACTGTATATTTCGGTATCGGTTGATATCGGAATCGGTAATTAAGAGTTGGACAATATCAGAATATCAGCAAAAAAGCCATTATCGGAGATTTCTATATTTGAATATTGTATTTAATATTGTTGTGCAGCACTTTGGAAAAATATTTCTTTTTTAAAATGTGCTATATAAATAAAGTGGATTGGATTGGATTATCGCACGGCCAAACATTGGTTGTAACAAACTAATCCGTTTGCCCCTCGTATCATTTCGTGGAATTGAGCGCCTAAATCCACACATTGTGACTCTTTCTCTTTGCTTTTTTTTTTTTATCGATAAGCTAGTGCAAAATAATCTTTCACGGGGCCAAAGAAAGTTGTGAATACCAGCACTTAGATAAAGAATATGAAAAACGCTATTGATTTGAAAAAATAATAAAAGTTAAAAAAAAAAAGTACCAATGATTGTCACACACATACAAGGTGTGGCGAAATTACCCTCTGCATTTGACCTATCACCCTTGATCACCCCCTGGGAGGTGAGGGGAGAGGTGAGCAGCAGCAGTGGCAGTGCCTGGGAATAATTTTTGGTGATTTAACCCCCATTTCCAACACTTGATGCTGTGTGTCAAGCAGGGAGGTAATGGGTCCCATTTTTTTACAGTCTTTGGTATGACTCGGGCGGGGTTAGAACTCAAGACCTATATAGATCAGGTGTGTGGCTCAGCCCCGTGACCCAGAAACCAGGCACAGCAACAAAAAGCAGACAGGTAGCAGCACAGCTGCCAGATCACGACAAATAGGGCCTGTCTTTGTCCAATACAAATATATTCTGGAACCATTTGCACATATTCTATGGATGATTTATGCATATATTTGATCGTATGTCTATTGTGACAGACTTCTCAAGCCGCCGTACGGGTTCCAAGGACCGTCAAGGAAGGACATAGTGGCCGTACGTTTAGACTTCTTTATTTTTCAATAAAGACTGCTTTTCAGCTGCTCCGTCTGCCGCTCGCTCTGCCGCTTGCCTTTCTGCTTCGGGCGTCGTCGCCTCTCTCGTGCGCTCAGTCTCTCTCTCTCTGCGTCAGTTTCCCTCTGGCTCCTTTTCGTATCTCCGCCTCTCTCGCTGGTGTTCACGGCTGTCGCCCTTTTATACAGTGCGAGAGGATTACTCAATTGTCCTCAGGTGCGCGATCCACCCACCTTATCTTGATTGCGGCGTTGCTCCCGGCACGCCTCGCCTCGCCGCTCGCCCGCCGGCCACGCCTCCTCGCCGCCATCCTGGCGTGACCTGCCTCGCTGTCGGACTGCCGTCCACGCTTCCTCGCCGCCATCCTGGCGTGACCTGCCTCGCTGTCGGACTGCCGGCCACGCCTCCTCGCCGCCAACTTGGGCTGGGCTACGTTGTGCCCTGCCTCGCCGTCGGACTGCCGGCCACGCCTCCTCGCCTCCTCGCCGCCATCCTGGCGTGACCTGCCTCGCTGTCGGACTGCCGGCCACAGCTCCTCGCCGCCAACTTGGGCTGGGCTACGTTGTGCCCTGCCTCGCCGTCGGACTGCCGGCCACGCCTCCCCGCCGCCATCTAGGGCTGGGTTACGTTGTGCCCTGCCTTGCCGTCGGACAGCCGGCTCCGCCTCTCCACATCTATATTTTTAATTTTCTGTTTATTTTTGCCCAGTGAAAGACAAATCACACCGTGGAGACTAATATATCGTCTCAAATACACCCAACCACGATTGTGCATATTTTTACCCTTTTAGTTGAAGTCGGTCTTCAGTCTGTCTCCATGCAGTCTTGATTAAAAGCCAGTGTTTGCGTTACCTTGTTAAGACAGAAGTGTTGTTTACAAGCAGGAAAAGTGACAAAGTAAGTGCAGGGAGAAGTTGTGTGCATGCCTAAGTTGTTTATTGATGTTTCTGCCTGAGCGGGCGCCAAGTGGAACCACAACAACATTCCGACGTGATCCGAATGTGCGAAAAAATGAAAAAAAAAAAAAAAAAAAAAATCAGGCCTTTCTCACCAAGAAGCTGCAAAGCACTCTTGGGCTTTTGGGTTTGAAAGAGTACTAAAGTGCAGGACCTTGTGTTTGTTGAGCTGATGGATGGCGCTCATCTGTATTCAGGGTTCCCGCCTCCCCACCACGGACCCTCCGAGCTCTTTGTTATTCAAAAAGGCGTGAAGAAGAAGCGGACAATGAGCCGAGGGCCCTCGCTCTCTTTAGACCGGGTGCAGCCTGAGCCCGCCTGGCTGGGTCGGAGTGGTGGATGAGGGGTTTAGCAAGGGGTTAATTGTGCCTCCAGAAGCCTCAAACGCTCGGCGGATTCATTTTTAATCTCGGGCGCTGCTGTCAGTCGCGCTGTATTGATGGGATGGACCTGCGGTTCAACTCTAAAGTCCTCTTCCGAAACTTTTCCACCCACGACTCCTCCATGACCTCTCCCAGCCTTTAAGTACATGAGCAGGGTGGTACTTTTTTTTTTTTTTTTTTGTAGACATAATGTTACACGCTGCCGGCAAGTTGGAAATATCACACAGACAGCGAAAGCAGGCAAAAAAAAAAACATGGCTGACAAGTCTGATAAACTAGTATAGTTTGTTATTTTTACCATGCAGTTGCTTTATTTTAAAGCAGGGGTTACCAACCTTTTTGAAGCCAAGAGCTACTTCTTGGGTACTGATGAATGCAAAGGGCTACCAGTTTGATACACACTTAAATAAATTGCCAGAAATAGCCAATTTGCTCAATTTACCTTTAATAAATAAATCCAAACACATATATATATATATATATATATATATATATATATATATATATATATATATATATATACACACACATATATATAAAAAGGGTATTTCTGTCTGTCATTCCGTCGTACATTTTTTTTCCCTTTTATGGAAGGTTTTTTGTAGAAAATAAATGATAAAAAAAGACTTAATTGAACGGTTTAAAAGAGGAGAAAATACAAAAAAATAAAATGTTTAAACATAGTTTATCTTAATTTTCGACTCTTTAAAATTCAAAAATGAATAGAAATACCAGCTAATTCGAATCTTTTGGAAAAAATAAAAAAATAATGTATTGAACATCATTAGTAATTTTTCCTGATTAAGATTAATTTTAGAATTTTGTTGACATGTCTTAAATAGGTTAAAAAACAATCTGCACTTTGTTATAATATATAACAATTTGGACCAAGCTATATTTCGAACAAAGACAAATCATTATTTCTTCTAGATTTTCCAGAACAAAAATTTTAAAAGAAATTCAAAAGACTTTGAAATAGGATTTAAATTTGATTCTATAGATTTTCTAGATTTGCCAGAATAATTTTTTTTAATTTTAATCATAAGTTTGAAGAAATATTTCACAAATACTCTTCGTCGAAAAAACAGAAGCTGAAATGAAGAATTAAATTAAAATAAATGTATTATTCTTTACAATAAAAAAAAAATACTTGAACATTTATTTAAATCGTCAGGAAAGAAGAGGAAGGAATTTAAAAGGTAAAAAGGAAATGTGTTTAAAAATCCTAAAATCTGTTAAGATCCGTACTCTGATTTTCTCATATTATTGTTTATTGTTTCCATAGTTGTATCACTCCGTCATTTTACCTCTTTTTTCCTGTTTGTTCCGTCACCATGGTCACTCATTAGTTCACCTGCTACTCACGGTCCTGCACACCTGCTACAAATAATCACCTTCTCTTTATAAGCCTTCCTCTTTTCATTCTTCTGCCTGGGACTCTAATTTGTTTATACACAACGGTACGTCTGCTTTGCGCTTTTGCTTACATGCAATTTCTGTATTCTCGCGAGCTCTCACGCTGCGCAATTTTATTCATTTTTAGCTCTCATGCTAAATGTTTTGTTTTCCCCTTTGTGTGCCTATGTGCCAGTTTAGTTTACTATTTGTTTGTCCTAGCTTTCATGCTAGCGTCTTTTGTTTGCATTTTCTTAGCGCCAGTATTTTTGTTCTGCAGCACCTTTTTGTTAAAAAAATCTTTAGTTCATACCTTTTGCTGCGTTGTAATTTGACGCATCCTCGAAGTAACAATTTGGCATCACAATGCCGCACAGGCGTAACGAAATCCTTTTTAAGGTTGTATTTTTTTCTATAAAATTGTCTTTCTGAAAGTTATAAAAAGCAAAGTAAAAAAATAAATGAATTTATTTAAACAAGTGAAGACCAAGTCTTTAAAATATTTTCTTGGATTTTCAAATTCTATTTGAGTTTTGTCTTTCTTAGAATTAAAAATGTCGAGCAAAGCGAGACCAGCTTGCTAGTAAATAAATAACATTTAAAAAATAGAGGCAGCTCACTGGTAAGTGCTGCTATTTGAGCTATTTTTAGAACAGGCCAGCGGGCTACTCATCTGGTCCTTACGGGCTACCTGGTGCCTGCGGGCACCGCGTTGGTGACCGCTGATCTAAAGCAATAATCTCTGATACTGAAATGAAGGCTCCTGTCTAAATGTAGAACCCTAATCCCATAATGTTCATAGATCACATTCTTGTTTGGCCTTCATGAAGTCTAATTTACTCAGAGTGAACAACACTATAGCGACACACACTTATTTGATAAATGGTAAATGGTTTATACTTGTATGGCGCTTTTCTACCTTCGAGGTACTCAAAGCGCTTTGACACTATTTCCACATTCACCCATTCACACACACATTCACACACTGGTGGCGGGAGCTGCCATGCAATGCGCTAACCTGAACCCATCAGGACCAAGGGTGAAGTGACTTGCTCAAGGCCACAACGGACGTGACGAGGTTGGTTCTAGGTGGGGATCGAAGCAGGAACGCCGTCCCCGTATTTTCTACACAAAATGATTATTTTAAGACAGACAACACAATTTAAGTCTCTGACCTTTACCTTTTTATTTAATAACATGACAGAGTGAAGGGGCTCTCATTTTGATCAAATAATCATCCCTTCTTGTGGTCCCGCAGCCCAGTGGGCACGAGACATCAATACAACCTTGATTATACATACTTGTCCTTTAGATTTATTATGCAACATTGTTTCAAAGTCGGTTTTGATTGATTGATTGAAACTTTTATTAGTAGATTGGACAGTACAGTACATAGTTCGCAGTGCCTCACCTGCCACCAGGTGACTTAACCATGAGATGTTCCAAAATGAAGTGATAAAATAAAATAAGTTTTAATATTTATCTTTTGGTTTATTCTTTCTTTGTGATTTTGGTGTGGTCCCTGTATAGTTTGATCATTTTCATGGTCAAAATTGCGGAAATTCCGTGTTTCCTGATCAAAACAATGCAGCAGATGAGAAGTGAGGCAGACACAGGTGGTGCCTCCACGGCTACACACAGTGCGTCTTGGGCGTGAGTGCGAGGGGGGGGGGGGGCATGCTGCCACGTGGAAAAGGCAGGTCTTGAGGCAGCAAGTACCTCTGCCTCAAGGTAGGGGGTGATATATTGTCAACTTGCAGTTCAATGCCTTAGAAGTACTCTGACTCGCCACACTGGGAGAAGTGGGGGCGCTCAAGCTAGCAGACACAGGTCTCTCCAGCTATTTTTTTTTCATTTCTTTTTTTTTTTAGCTGTATTAATAACAAACATGGCATTTTTATTAGAGTTTGTGGGTGTATTTGTCAGATGCGAAAATATTGTTTAATTTATTGGAATGAAATTGAATTAAATGAATGTTTCTGCCAATATGGAGGATTATATACTGTATCCAAGATTAAATCCATCTCTAAACTGGACTTTAAGACAAAATGAATGCGATCATACAAAGTACGTTTTCATGGAGGATAGCTATTGCTGCTTCAGATACAAATACAGAAAGGTAATATACACTCACAATTCTTTATTTATTTAGTTAAAAGCAAATGGGACCAAAAAGTTCTTAATAAGAACTTTATCAAATAGTTTTTGGACCCATTTATCATGTCGTAATATCATTATGATAATGTTATTATGAAAGCGAATAACACCCTATTTTTCCCTGTAACTCTAATGTGCAACCTAAATCAACAAAGACTAGAGCTGCACATATGAATTTAAGTAAAAAGAAAAAAAAAAGTATGTATGCCTCATCTGGTGTTTAGTTCACCGCACGTCACTGATAGTTCGTACAATTGACCACTAAATGCTAACACCCGTCGGGGTGCACGTTAATCAATTTATGGTAGTTGTATTTGTAAACTGAGACAACGTTAAAGTCTAATGTTGCATCTGCGATGTCAGTTGGGAAATGACCAAATTTCAATGGTTTAATCAACATCACAACCTAACATTGAAGAAACGTCGTCCAAAAGTCCGCACAGTGTGTAGACAGAAAAGGGAGAACTGACGCATTTTGGCTTAAAAACTAACGATAAAGGTGAAGTTATAACACTGAAACACCCTCAAGAAGAGGTGCTTTAAGACATAGCTAGCTAGTTAGCGGCTAACATGCGTCCGCCATCGGCAGTGTTTTAGCGACTTCTAAATTGCTAATCCTCGCTTCCATGGCGACAAATAAAGTATGTTTCTTACAAGTACCATTATCACTGGAGGACGAGGAATAGCTAAACATGCTTCACTACACACCTAGCTCACCGGCATCAAAATGTAAACAAACGCCATTGGTGGATCTACACCTGACATCCACTGTAATGATACTAAGTACAGGAGTGTATCTCGGCGATACTACTATGATTACGTCAATATGTTTTGGCATCACAACATCTTTTTTCGTTTTTTTGGAATGTATATTATGTTTTTAAACTCAGGAAATATTTCCCTGGACACATGAGGACTTTGAATATGACCAATGTATGATCCTGTAACTACTTGGTACCGGATTGATACGCAAATTTGTCATATCATCCTAAACTAATGAAAAGTATCAAACAACAGAATAATAAGTGATTAGGACATTTTAACAGAAGTGTAGATAGAACATGTTAAAAGAGAAAGTAAGCAGATATTAACAGTAAATGGACAAGTAGATTAATAACTCATTTTCTACCACTTGTCATCAAAAGGGAACATTATCACAATTTTTGAAGGGTTAAAACCAATAAAAATCAGTTCCCAGTGGCTTATTTTGTTTTTCGAAGTTTTTCTCAAAATTTTACCCATCACGCAATATCCCGAAAAACGGCTACAAAGTGCCTGATTTACACCATCGCTATATCCACCCGTCTATTGTCCTGTGACGCCAAAAGCAAACATGGTGAATAGCACAGAAAGGAATAGCATAGTAGCTCGGATTTGGACTCGGATTTCAGCACCGGAAGCGATTCAACAGATTACACGTATTGAAATGGATGGTTGGAGTGTGGAGGCAGGTACCGAAAACTAAGTTAAAAAAAAAACATAGGCTTTTGAGCCATTTCACGACAGACAGCGGCCCGGGAGGAAGCGCAGATTAATTCGGCGATCGCCTTCCAACCAA
Source organism: Nerophis ophidion (assembly GCF_033978795.1). NCBI lineage: Eukaryota > Metazoa > Chordata > Actinopteri > Syngnathiformes > Syngnathidae > Nerophis > Nerophis ophidion. The sequence goes on from NC_084624.1 coordinate 43,090,284, forward strand.
CGATTGGTATGTGTTTGTTTGGCATTAAATTTGGGTGGAGGGAAAGGCTGGATGCAAATATAGCTACAAATGAGGCATAATGATGCAATATATACATACGGCCAGCCTAAATTGCATGTTAGCATCGATTAGCTTGCAGTCATGCTGTGACCAAATATGTCTGATTAGCACATTAATCAATAACATCAACAAAACTCACCTTCGTGATTTCGTTGACTTTATCGTTGGAAATGCATCTGCTTTGAGTGTCGCAAGATATCCACACACTCTTGCCATCTCTGTTGTAGCATAGCTGTCGTCGGTATAGTTTGCGGAACAAACGTGGGACTTTCGCATCTTTTGACCACTGTTGCAACTTGAATCCGTCCCTGTTCGTGTTGTTACATCCTCCGACAACACACCGACAAGGCATGATGTCTCCAAGGTACCGGAAAACAGTCGAAAAAACGGAAAATAACAGAACTGATTTGACTTGGTGTGTGTAATGTGTTTGAGAAAATGGCGGATTGCTTCATGTTGTGACGTCACGGGTGAAAGGTCATTGCTCCGACAGGCGAACAATTGAAAGGCGTTTAAATCGCCAAATTCGCCCTTTTAGAGTTCGGAAATCGGTTAAAAAAACATATGGTCTTTTTTCTGCAACATCAAAGTACATATTGACGCTTACATAGGTCTGGTGATAATGTTCCCCTTTAATAATTTTGACCAAATAGTAGAATGGAAAATGACACAATATGTTACTGCAAATGTCAACAGGCTAAATTAGCCTTTGTCTGCCTACTTACTAATAAAACACAAGTTGTCTAGTGTGTTCACTATTTTATATAGGGACAAACTTGCAACGAGAAACAAAATGTTTAATGTACCTTAAGATTTTTTTTAAAAATAAAGCCAACAACAATGCAATTTTTCGTGGTACCCTTTCTTTAGAAAAGTCCCGAAAAGTATCGAAATAATTTGGGTATCGGTATCCGTTGTGGTGAAGAAGGAGCTGAGCCGGAAGGCAAAGCTCTCAATTTACCGGTCGATTTACGTTCCCATCCTCACCTATGGTCATGACCTTTGGGTCATGACCAAAAGGATAAGATCACGGGTACAAGCGGCCGAAGTGAGTTTCCTCCGCCGGGTGGCGGGGCTCTCCCTTAGAGATAGGGTGAGAAGCTCTGCCATCCGGGAGGAGCTCAAAGTAAAGCCGCTGCTCTTCCACATCCAGAGGAGCCAGATGAGATGGTTCGGGCATCTGGTCAGGATGCCACCCGAACGCCTCCCTAGGGAGGTGTTTAGGGCACGTCCAACCGGTAGGAGGCCACGGGGAAGACCCAGGACATGTTGGGAAGACTATGTCTCCCCGCTGGCCTGGGAACGCCTCGGGATCCCCTGGGAAGAGCTGGACGAAGTGGCTGGGGAGAGGGAAGTTTGGGCTTCCCTACTTAGGCTGCTGCCCCCGCGATCCGACCTCGGATAGGCAGGAGATGATGGATGGATGGATGGTAACGGGGCAACACTAGTGGAAACAAGAAAGTAAAATAATATCACGCCCCGTCCACACTCAAATCTGGGCTAAATTGTAAATGTCAGAAAAAGACGAGTTAGCTGTTCAGAAATACAAAATGCATCTACTGTGGATGAGAAATGCAGGAGTTTAATATTCCAGGAAGTTAGCCGGGGGTCATGTTGACTGTCTGCAGACTCCAGCAAGTGTTTAGCTTCATTTTTCTTTCTCGGAGTTGAGCTCCACTGCTCAGACTCTCCGGAGACTCCTAAAGGCCAACGACTCTGCTACCTGCTCTTTTCCTCTTGCTCTTCTTTCTCTTCTCTGAAGTGTTTCCTCGGTGGACCTGCACACTCTCTGCTCTCACTCACCTCAGGGGGCGCTACCTCCCCCTTAGTGACAGCAGGTAGGTTGTAGTCCACAGAGATAAAGACAACAATCAACAAATCCACTATCTGGAGCATAGTGTTGTCCCGATACCAATATTTTGGTACTGCTAAGAAAATTATTTGGGTACTTTTCTAAATAAAGGGGACCACAAAAATGTCATTATTGGCTTTATTTTAACAAAAAATCTTAGGGTACATCAAACATATGTTTCTTATTGCAAGTTTGTGTCACCTTTGGGTCGCATCTTTATGCGCAGTCGTTCTCCCAGGGATGCATACGGACCAGGCGTTCAGGTAAAAACATGATTGAATCTTGAACAAAAACTCAGAGGTACAAAAAACGGAAAACAAGGCACAGGAACAAGGTGCCGATTGCACTTGAAGCTAAATACTTAGCATTAACTATAGCCTGGGACACTCAGGGAACTGTGGCATGAAACTAGCAATTAGTGCTAGGTCTATGGGATCATGTTTTGTTTTGGTCATGTTCGGTTTTGTTTTTTGGACAATCAGTTCCTGTTTTCGCACTTCCTGGTTTGTTTTGTTACCATAACAACTCATTAGTTTTCACCTTATCCTCATGTCACGCCCCTGTCCTCCTGTCTCACACTTGTTTGCACTAATCATGTCCATTATTTAAACCTGTAGTTGCCAGGTGCCATGCCATGCCTGTTAACCACACTGTCCATAGTTTCCCTCTGGTCCATGCCACGTAAGTTTTTGGTTTTCTTTATGTCACAGTTATTTAAGTTTGTTTCTTTTGTCCATAGTCATGCCTTTGTGCTAGTTTTTGTTTTATAGCCAAGTTTTGTACTTCCGCCCTCGTGCGCGCCTTTTGTTTGCCTTTTTTGTTGCGATCCGTGACTCGGATCTTCACATATTATTGTTTATTTTTCCATCTTTGTTCTCATTCTCCGTTTGATCCGTGTATTTCCCGTTTAGTCCATCACCATGGTTACTTATTAGTTTCAGCTGTCACGCCCGGTTCCTGCACACCTGTTCTCTGTTAATCACCTTCCCTTTATAAGCCTTCCTCTTTTCATTCTTCTGCCCGGGAGACTCTAATTTGCTCTCATGCAACAAGTGACGATTGCTACTTTTTCTACGTTTATTCTCGCTAGCTCATATGCTAAGCCACCTGCCTTTTCTTAGCTCACATGCTAATTGTTTTTTGTTTTTACATATTTGTGCTTTCGTGCCAAGTTTAGTTTTCTGTTTGCATTTCCCAGTTTTCATACTAGCGTTTTTGGTTTGCATTTTTATTAGCTCCAGTATTTCTGTTCAGAGCTCTATTTTTGTTAAATTAATATTTTTTAAGATCTTACCTTTGTTGTGTTCACGTCAACGCATCCTCGAGGGAATCGAACCCGGCACCACGATGCCAAACAGTCCTTACATTTTTGAGTTATAGTGTTAGAAATAAATATGTACTTACATTCACGTCTTGCTCGTGCCAACTTTCATTTGCCTCGGAAAAACAAAGCACCCCATAGTTCAAGTCTTGACAACGAGATGCTGCTGCCAACAGAATCACCGCACTTCTGTTGTTGGTCATTTGTAATTTATCGTCGTCGGAGATCATGGAGCAGCCTCAGGCAAAAAAGAAAGATTTCCGCCGCGTAATAATAACCAAGAAGAGAAATCGTCTAAAATTGAATATGTTGGAGGAACTGTTTTTTAAAAAAAAAATAAAAATATGTAAAAAAATTCCGAGTCCACAAGCATCCTCATTCACAACATATTCTCTTAGATTTCCATGTTAGGATACATGTTCACATTATTTATTGACTGTATCTAAAATAGATAAAAATCATTTTTTATTTAAATGAAGATATGAAATAATCCTAAATGAAATACAATTACTTGGTTTATATTATTGTATATACTAGGTCGGGGGTCGGCAACCCGCGGCTCTCGAGCCGCATGCGGCCCTTTAGCGCCGCCCTAGTGGCTCTCTGGAGCTTTTTCGTTTGTTCCTTTTTTGTGTTAAGATTAAAATATGTTGTTACCTTCACGCCATGTCCGTTCCAATCGCTTTGCAACACGGGAAAACCAACCACACCATAGTCCACATTCTGGGTGTCTCATTCAGTAAACAAATTTAAAATTCCATTCCGTTTTTTAAGGCGGTCTGTCATAACATTTTTAGCATTTAATCAGACATTATAGTGAGGTTTTTTTTTTATTAGTGTTCCTAAAAATAGATATACCGGCCCCCAGACACACTGTTGTCTTTAAATTTGGCCCCAGAGTCAAAATAATTGCCCAGGCCTGGTTTAGTGTGACAGGCGAAAGTTAAGTCTGAGAGAATGTGGTAGTTTCTAAAGTAACTAATGTTTCTGTGCAGCCTGGTAGCAAATGCGTCACAGACTGGTAACGGTCCCTGGACCGGTGGTTGGGGACCACAGCTTTATGGACTTGGGAACAGAACAGGAACATTCCCAAAGTATTCCAACACAATTTTGTAGCATGCAATTAGACTTCCATGCAAACAGTGAATATAATATGATTTATACTGTATATCTTAATGCTTTGTTTTCTGTCCACAGATGTTTGTGACAGCGCGTTGGTGTCCAATCTGCCGCCGTCAGCCTTCCGCAGCTCTTCCCAGCTGTCCAGCAGTCACGCTCCGGTCTTCGCCAAACTCAACAGGCGAGACGGTGAGCTCATCATTCATGTCGAGTGACTCCAAAACAACCTTGATGATGCTCAATATTGCCGTGCTGCTTTGTAAAGAAATACAATGATGGGATGGATCCGCTCCCAAACATCCTCTTTCATTTATCACTGTTCTGCCTAAGGACGGTGCGGCTCAGGTGGTTGAGCGACCGATCAGAAACTTGAAGGATCCTGGTTTCGAATCCAGCTTTCGCCGTCTTAGTCACCGCCGTTGGGTCCTCGGGCAAGACACTTCACCCACCTTGCTCCCAGTGCCACCCACACTGGTGTAAATGTCCCTGAAATGTAGATAATGGCTTTCTCAATGTACAAAACCCAGAACCAAAGAAGTTGGCACGTTGTGTAAATGGTAAATAAAAATAGAATACATCCATCCATCCATCCATTTTCTACCGCTTATTCCCTTTTTGGGGTCACGGGGAGCGCTGGCGCCTATCTCAGCTACAATCGGGCGGAAGGCGGGGTACACCCTGGACAAGTCGCCACCTCATTGCAGGGCCAACACAGATAGACGGACAACATTCACACTCACATTCACACACTAGGGCCAATTTAGTGTTGCCAATCAACCTATCCCCAGGTGCATGTCTTTGGAAGTGGGAGGAAGCCGGAGTACCCGGAGGGAACCCACGCATTCACGGGGAGAACAATGATGTACAAATCCTTTTCAACTTATATTCAATTGAATTGACTGCAAAGACAATATATTTCATGTTTGAACTGAAAAACAACTTTATTTGTTATGTTTGACTAAGAGGAGAAGAGACGGCAACAGACACCAGGGGGCTGTAATGTTCAATGATTTATTATATAATATATATAATAATACTATATATACATATATATATATATATATATATATATATATATATAATACATATGATACTAATATATGTATATATATATATAATAATAATAAACAATACTAATAAACCAAGAGCGTATGTGTGTGACCATGTGTGTCGATTAGCTGTTTTACCGTAAATGTTGAATGAGGAAGCAGACAAAGCCAAAGATGTCGTAACTTGGACTGTGGTGTGGTTTGTTTTCCCGGAATGCAAAGGAAGGTGACGGGACATGGCGTGAAGGTAAAAACATATTTTAATTTACCTATAAAAAAGGTGCAAACTAAAGGCGCGCACAAGGCGGAGAACAAACTTGGCTAAAAAAAAAAAAAACTACCACAAAGGCAAAAGACTTAGGACATGAAAAACTCGCTAACTGTGAGTTGAATAAACAAAAATTACGTGCAGGGGCATTAAGCATGAACTGTGGCATGAAGAGAATGAACAGAGCATGGAACAACAACAATGACGCCAGCCCGACTGCCTGGCAACTACAAGCTTAAATAATAGTGACATGATTGAGTCCTAAACAGATCAGGTGCGTGAGTCCAAATGAGTACAGGTGAGACCAATGGGTTGTCACGGAAACAAAACAAGGGAGTGAAAAAACAGGGAACTAATGGAGTCTTGAAGTAACATAACACAACTAAACAAAACATGACCACAAAACATGACAAAAGGGCAACACAGAAAAGATCCGAGATTCGCCTGAGGTCCGTGGGGCAGAGAGAGGCGTCAGAGTCCGGGGGCGAGCAAGTAGTCGAGGGACGAGGGAGGCAGTCAGACTCCAGAGGGAGATCCAGGGAGAAGTGAGACGCACACAGCTCACTTTCAGGGCGACGGAGGGTAGGTACACCATTGAGAAACTACATTCCGGCGAGGGAGGGCAGGTTCTGCAGGCTTAAGAAGACCAGGAAGATCATCACCGACAGGTGCGCTGATTTCAGATTGATTGCAGCCGGTGGAGTGATGCGTACAAGAGAGGAGCGGCCCTGGGCGTGTCCCGAGGTGCGCTCTGCTGCTCTCATTGAGGAATGCGCTTTGGCATGTGCCCGGGCCGTGACATTATTTCTTAAATAATTACTCATTTACAATTAAATGCCAGGGTGTACCCCGCCTTCCGCCCGATTGTAGCTGAGATAGGCACCAGCGCCCCCCGCGACCCCTAAGGGAATAAGCGGTAGAAAATGGATGGATGGATGGGCAGGAACACACTGCAAAAAAGTTGGCACAGTGACTTTTTTTACCACTGTGTTACATGGCCTTTCCTTTCAATAACACTCAAAAAACGTTTAGAAACTGAGGAGACCAATTTCTGAAGCTTTTCAGGTGGAATTCTTTCCCATTCTTGCTTGATGTACAGCTTAAGTTGTTCAACAGTCCGGGGTCTCCGTTGTGATACTTTAGGCTTCATAATGCGCCACACATTTTCAATGGGAGACAGGTCTGGACTACAGGCAGGCCAGTCTAGTACCCGCACTGTTTTACTATGAAGCCACGCTGTTGCAACACGTGGCTTGGCATTGTCTTGAAATAGGCTGAAATAAGCAGGGGCGTCCATGATAACTGTCAAACTGTGGACTTTGAGGCAGTTTTCTGTGTGGATTTTTTTCCTGAGATGCAAAAGAACTGGACTGGACATGGCGTGAAGGTGAATACATGATTTAATTCTTACTTTAAAAATTGCAAACAAAAGGCGCGCACAAGGCGTAGACAGACTTGGCTAGGAAACAGAAAAACATCAACTGAACTATGGTCATAAAAACAAAAACACTTACGGTGACGAGAGCAGAGCAGCATGAACTATGACATGGCATAAAACAATAAACATGGCATGAAGCAGAGTGATGACGCCAGGACGACCAACTGAAAAACCAGCCTTAAATAATAGTGACATGATTGAAACAGGTGTGTGAGTCCCATGAATGAGGCAGGTGATACTAATGGGTCGTCATGGTGACAAAACAAACAAGGATACGTAAAAAAAAAGGGAATTAATGGAGTTTTAACCAAACAGAACATAACTAAACAAAACATGATCACAAAACATGACAATAACGTTGCTTGGATGGCAACTCCACTGGTTTTGGAGTTTGTAAATCACTTTGAGTCACTTGAGAAAAAGAAATATAAAAACATAATGTGAAGTGAAGTGAATTATATTTATATAGCGCTTTTTTCTATTGACTCAAAGCACTTTACATAGTGAAACCCAATATCTTAATTTTTACATTTAAACCACTGTGGGTGGCACTGGGAGCAGGTGGGTAAAGTGTCTTGCCCAAGGACACAACGGCAGCGACTAGGATGGCGGAAGCGGGGATCAAACCTGCAACCCTCAAGTTGCTGGCACGGTCGCTCTACCAACCGAGCGATACCTTAAGATGCCACTATGGGCAACGCAAATGTTATATGGTGGAACGACTTATGTTTTGGAATAATGACATTCAGACAGCTTAACAATAACAAAAGTGTATTTGTGTTTATTGAACATTTGTTCAGAGTGCTTTGATCAAAGACAATGATGTGGACTACCCATGAGAGTATTTTACATGCTCAGTGGCCTTGTGGTTAGAGGGTCCGCCCTGAGATCGGTGGGTTGTGAGTTCAAACCTCGGCCAAAGACTATTAAGGTCCATTATATCCCTGCTTGGCACTCAGCATCAAGGGTTGGAATTGGGGGTTAAATCACCAAAACGATTACCGGGTTCGGCTGCTGCTCACTGCTCCCCTCACCTCCCAAGGGGTAAACAAGGGTGTGGGTCAAATGCGGAGGTTAATTTCACCACACCAAGTGTGTGTGTGACAATCACTGGTACTTTAACTTTTCAACTTTGGTTTTGACGACAAATGTGTATTACCAGATGTCTCTCACGCAACTTACTTGAACATTTAGAAATCATCGCATGCTTGTGCTCGGCGAGTATTTGTTTTCGTCACCTATTTGGAGACATTTCTTGTTCATAGTGGGGTCATTAGTCCATACTTATAGTATAAGTGATATACAACTTTATTTACTCAAGGCTCATAACTTCAAATACTTGACCTGTGGTTAAAAGTTAATGTCAAAGTCCCAACGATAGTCACACTAAATGAGGTGAAATTATCTTCTGCATTTGACCCATCCCCATGTTCACCCCCTTGAAGGTGAGGGGAGCAGTGAGCAGCTCGGGACTCATTTTGTGATTTGACCCCCATTTACAACCCTTGATGCTGAATGCCAAGCAGGGAGGTAATGGGTCCCTGTTTTATAGTCTTTGGTTTGAACTTATGACCTTCTAGTCTCAGGGTGGACACTCTAACCACAAGGCCACTGAGCAGGTCTGGTGTTCCCCTGGGTTCTCTACTACGTCCATTGTTATTTAGCCACCCTTTTGGTGCTTACAGGCGAGCATTGTCTAGGCAGGCCAGAAACTCTCTGCACGTGTGCCCAGAGAGAACATGCAAGCATAAAGTAATCTTGAAAATCTGCAGAGAAGCCACACACACAGTGTGGTTGTGATTGTTGTCAAAAGGTGCATCAACAAAGTATTGAGCAAAGGCTGTGAATATTTATGTACAGTCGTGATGAAAAGTTTACATACACTTGTAAAGAACATTATGTCATTGCTGTCTTGAGTTTGTTGTTTGATGAGTTGTCGGATGTTTGTTTCATCTGACATCACATGGACAAAGATAAGACCTTCTGGAGGAAAGTTCTGTGGTTAGATGAAACAAAAATTGAGCTGTTTGGCCTCAATACCCAGCAATATGTTTGGAGATAGAAGGTGAGGCCTTTAATCCCATGAACATCATTCCTACCGTCAAGCATGGTGGTGGTAGTATTATGCTTGGGCCTGTTTTGCTGCCAATGGAACTGGTGCTTTATGGAGAGTAAATGTGACAATGAAAAAGTAGGATTACCTCCAAATTCTTCAGGACAACCTAAAAGCATCAGCCTGGAGGTTGGGTCTTGCGCGCAGTTGGGTGTTCCAACAGGACAATGACCCCAAACACATGTCAAAAGTGTTAAAGAAATGGGTAAATCAGGCTAGAATTAAGGTTTTTTAGAATGGCCTTCCCAAAATCACTGGATCGGTTCGCAGCCGAGTGTGAAGCGACCGGAATGAGAATCAGCACCTCCAAGTCCGAGTCCATGGTTCTCGCCCGGAAAAGGGTGGAGTGCCATCTCCGGGTCGGGGAGGAGACCCTGCCCCAAGTGGAGGAGTTCAAGTACCTAGGAGTCTTGTTCACGAGTGG